>NC_133652.1:300436643-300577308 GCF_009905375.1 Apium graveolens
TTGTTTTCATAGAAAGAACAATGATAGTTAGTTGCAACTAAATAAGTAGTTCAGTTAGTAGTAACTATTAATTAGTTCTAAAAGCTGAAGTAACATTTAAAGTTAAAAAAGATATAAAATTATGATATATCAGTCAAAAAGAATATTTAAAATCTTGTTTTAAATTTTTTGAACAATTTACTTATATTGTGAATGTATACGCCAAATGACGGGGACTTATATTTTGTATCAGTAATTAATTAACATAAAGTCTGTAAGTTGATATTAAGAATAAGAAGGAATTTTCCTATAATTTTATGCCAGTAATTGAACACAAAAAAAATTTTGCTTTCGTGTCATGTACAAAATTTGGGGCTCATCCCCGTATTAACAAATTAATAGCTTCGAGTTCTGCTGTAACTGAATTTCAGTACTTTAGACACTTTCATACATATATTGTCAATGGTACAACCATTAATTCACCAACTTACATGCTAAAATTGTTCAGTTTGAAGTCTGAGACATAGTAGTTGATCCTGCATGTTTCCAGTTATTTCGAATTTACATATTTTGATGGTGCATGAAAGATCATTTACAAATTACAATAAATCTCAAACATTTTAGTAATTGCGTTGCACGCAATCCAAGTTATGAATCTTGAACTTCAGGTGCGAGCCAGAGTTAGTAGTACGTCTACTGCAGTTTTAACCTGGTACAAGTGTAAGGCGATTCGATGAATACTGAGTTGATTACATTGTCCATAAGAGTATGATGAAGGATTTTTAAAAAAGGAAAATGTACCCAAGCTTTACAACTGTTTCTGGTGTTCCTTTTGTGTTTGTCATTGGCTGGCTTAGCTGGAGATTAGGGGGTAAGTCATACCCATTGCTGATGCAAAATGGAATCGGGTTTCTTATGTTTGCATTTGAGCTCGCTGATCCATCAACCTGGGGAATTAATATATGCCTAGGGTGAGTCAAATAAGTACTCCCTCCATTTCATTTTAAGTGTCACTTTTTTGACTAGGTTTGAATTTCAATTTAGAGGTCGGTTTTTCACCAAGCACACTTATTAATGACTTGAAATTATTTAGCTTATCTATCAAAAATGTGAAGGAGGTGTGTGTGCTATATTCAGTATTAGTTTTCCTTATGAAATACCTTTTTTTGCAATTCCTTGTTTTCTTCTTGAATGAGGCTTACTTTTTTGTACAGTTCGATATTGTCCCGATGAATTAGACTCCCCTGCATATATTTAAATTGTAGAAATTACTGTCAGTCCCTTTTCTAGCAGTGTAAAGAAAGGAGAGGAAAGGGCGAAGAAATTTAGCTGTTTTGCAAACCTTCTTGTTTAGTTCTTGTATTTCATCATTCAGTATTTGCTCCTGTAAGACAGAGTACTTTCAGTAAAAGTGTTCAGGGGAAATTGTTCAAGTTAAAATATAAATGTACAAGGATTGTGTCGTGTACCTTTTGCATACGAACTCCTTTTAAGCTTATTTCTAGTCGATTTTCCAAATTGTGCAAATCGTTGATGGTCAAGCCAGAAAGTTCCTCTCCCAACAGCTGCCTGCATATTTTAGGTAAATTATTGCTTATCTATTTGTGCCTTCATGGAACCAAGTCAGTATTCAAATACATAGACCACAGTTTCAAGAACTGGTAATGTGACTTCCCGCGTCTTCTTCTAATTAAACAGTTGCATCGTGTAGTTTTAATTCTTAATTTTGCGAAAGGTACTACCTGTGGGTGGTATTACGAGTCAAAATTACTGAATTTTTAAGAAAGCAAGGATAAATGCCATTTACCTGTGGCTTTGTTGCAAGTATTGCAGTTGCTGCCTCAATCTTTCTACTTCACCTTGCCAAAACTATAATCAAAATGAGAAGGTAAATTCAGTACTTTCTTTTCACTTCATGACACAAAATCCTACAGCTTATGAATTGTGTTTCCACATAAATTCTGCGTGATACCATGTCGTCAAGGAACCGGTTACTCTAAAACCTCAAAGTGTTAGAGAATGACCCTTTCTAGGATCTTATATTATCTAAACACTCTATTAGATTGTCGGTCAACATATAAAATTATTCTTGCTTCTTTTCAATATGCTCTGAGCAACAATTGATTGGACCGATCTCTATCTGAAACATAGTTTGCTTAACTACAATTCAATTATAAAAGTTTTTATTCCAGCAGAAGTAATCTGACATGATTTATATATCTGCATGAGTTATACAAGTTAGAAAATACCGTGGTCACCTGGGTTCTTCCTCATCAACAATATAATATCACTTGTTATCCTCACTTTGATTTGTTTTCTCCTAAATCACTGTACATTTTTCACCTGAACTTACCCGAGTAATTTAGTAAATACTATTTATTTGCACTATTATGGGTGTTTTTCTATACCAACCTAATTTGGGATTTTAGAACCTTAGAAGGACAGAGAGAATACTCTAGCCATTTACAAATTTTGCAATTTTTTGGTATCTTTGGTTGGATGGAGTTGTGCATTGCATCTTTGGTTGGTTGGTTGTGTTATTAAATCTGCGATTAATACATACAATTAAAACAGTATGTGCGAATAACAGTGCGCGAGTATAATTGTGAAAAACAGAAAATAAATGAAAGAAATAAGGATATGAGAGAGTTCTCGAGTCCAGTTGAAAGCAACTGTGTCCTTAAAGCTATTTCGCCTCTCACCGTATGTGCGAGCCGGCAGCCTCTAAGAATAAAATGAGAAGACGGTGTCGTTATACAAACAGGACCTTCGGCGAGCTAGAACAGAGCCAGAAACTATCACCGAGAAGGGAGAGAATGATAGGGTTTGTGTTTAGAGACGGCTGTGTGTGGTATCGTATGAGATGATTTAACCTAATCCCAGACTCTCGATGACTTGTGTGATAATCTTTACAATTAATTAAACGTGTTAATTAATTGTCGATTAATAAATCGAATCTGTAATTGAATCAAATTTATTACTTCGTCAAATCAAATTATAATAATTATCCGTATTAAAACTGGAATAATTATTTGAGCCCAAGCCCAGTGGAAATAAAATTAGTAAAACTAGTCTGTAATTATTCACAACCATTTTCTGCTACATTTGTGTCCGCACATCGCACGCGCGGGGAAGCCCGAAGGCTTCGCAAGCCTCGGATTACCCTCGAAATCCCATAATTTGCGTGCAGGGCTTCGCAAGCCTCGGATTACCCCTCGAAATCCCATAATTTGCACCCCTGTGCGCGCACGTAGGAGATGGAGCAATACCTTAGTAACACTTTTAGACACTACTAAACTGTTATGCTATATAAAGTAATGGAAACCCCTTTTCCATTTTAATATGGGATACAAGTTTATTTACAACATTTTCACCTTCAAATGACCAACTTTAGATGATCACATCTCATTCATCGGTTAAACATTTTGAGTGTTTCAAAGTATCTCGGAAACCTTTCACGGAGGAGAACATACTTCAAGCGTCACCCACTTAAGAACGGCTCAAAATGACTTGACAATGTGGGGCTCAATTCCCACATTTTCCAACAGGTTGCTTGATACAATTCACTTGCTACGTTTGTGACTTCCTCTAGTGGTCACTCCAAAGATTTCTAATTTGTAACGACAAAGTTCTTCGTAGGCTGTTCTTCCTCAACCTTTCAGTAGCCCTCAAAGACCTTTTGATTAAAATCGACCCAAATTCAGGAGGTGCTGATATAGATGTGTGTAGTTAAAAGGTTCAATTTTCTGCTGACAAAGCACTCAACACAAGCTTTTTGAGGAGTCAACTTTGAAGATATCCTTATTCCCTATGTTTTATATCCTACCTTCTTGGCTAATCTCATTTTCCATATTTATATTAATGTCGTCTCTGCTAGCTAATCAATGAAATTTATATATTTCCCGTACCTTATCGTTCATGCCAAGGAAATTTATGTTAATGTTTTGGTATCTTTTAAAGTTTCATGCCCTTTTTATGATTTATCTGCTACTCTCTGCGTATTACTATATGCCCATGTTTATGGTCCTCTTTCCTAAAACATGTTAAAAGTTCCTGGACTCCATTTCTTTTGACCAAGAACATGTCATCGAAAGGTTTTTCTATTATTCAGAAAATACTTTTTGGCGATATGTTTTGGCCAAAATACCCAAAAAATACGCATTTATGAGATGCGTATTCGGTTTTTTAAAATTCTGGAAAAAACATGCCAAATGCGTGTTCCCTTTTTGCTTTTTGAATTTTAGAGAATACGCATCATAATGATGTGTACTCAAGTAAAACAAAAAAGGATGTCTGATAAAGAACACGCATGTGCCACACATACACCTGTGTCACATGCGTTTTCTTCTAAGAATTTTACGCATGTCCCAAATGCGTATTCCTATCAAACTGTACTTTGGGTATTTGCCCCTAAATGATGGATATTGTGGTTTTTCACCCAATATATTATTTAGAAAATTGTGAAATTTAGGTTCTAGTTGTTTACTAATTAATGATAACATGTCCAATTTGTTATGGACTTTGGTATTATTTGTGCTACGGAGACGACAACATTATCTTGAAGTTAAAAATATTTGGAATATGAGTAATTTTTGAAAAATTGCCGAAAATACTAAATTTTCTAACTTTTTGCAATTTATCATATTTCGAATTTTTTTTGCAAAAATACGGTTTGCAACAAAAACAACCACATATGCAACTTCTCTGAAAAAATACTGAAACTTTTCTTTGGTTGCAATTGAGGGTGCATTAGGTTGCGTTTGAGGTTGCATATGGTTGCAGCGGGTTGGAAAATCGTATTTTTATAAACTAAAATTAAAAAAAATATATCATATTTTGGCAAAAAAATCAAAAAATCAAATTTTTAAAAAAAATCCCCTAAATTTTTATCGATTATTTTTTATTTATTTTTTATTTATTTTTTATGTCTTTATTTACTGTGATATATATGATTGAATAACAAAATATACTTTATGCATTTTATATGTCTAAGTACGTGACTTAAGATCATGAGAATAACATGAACAATCCTTGGAATTTGATTAAAAGTATTTCTATGTAATATCTCCTACCAACGTCCATAAAAAATATTTTCGGCAGACCATATGTGACCGTTGACGTTGACACCATGTCTCACTTTAGCAAACTTCGTAGTTTTATCTGACTTAGATACTACCACGTCAAGGTGGTAGGTTTTTGGTATAGCAATTCTTATCAACATTGATAGAAAGTAGATAGTATTTTGCTGAGCCCCATTTGACACGCTAATAATGGCAAAAATGTATGGTTTTATTGAACCAATTTGCTACCTCTTTGTTGCAAACTTGCAATAGAAAGTGGGTCGTCTATTAAGCACATTCAAGTTTGTGTGTCATCTTGTGACAGGAAGATATGAAGATAATGAATGATCGAAAGTGAAGAGCATTTACATGAATGTTTGATTATTGTTTTTGTTTTATGTTGATTTAGATATTAATTTTCTTTTTCTGCAATTTGTTTTACATGGAATTAATGGAAATTCTTTTCGATTTTATGTGATAATTCCTAATGATTTTGAGCTATTTCCTACCACCTTTATCCAATGTGGTACGAAATGAATAGCAAGAAATTAAAAGGAAGTTAGGTCATGGATGGTAATAAATAGGATTAAGCTACCTTATCTCCTCTATTTTCTACATAAAAGGGACATTTCAAAGCATTATATGTGGTTAGAATAACCCTCCACTGTCAGGATTATTTTTGATGTGGCACATGACATGTCAACTTATAAGGACGTGATATATGTCACTTAAGTTACCACCCTCGCTTACTTACGAGGTATATATGCCACGTAATGGGCCGGACACATGTCACATAAATTATCATGTTGGCTCCTCATAACCAACTTAGTGGTTGTCCATATCACGGCATAGAAGTCCACGTCGACCACCACATAATACTTCCTACTTGATCAATTATGGGTCAGTATTTCTTATTGGTCGTGGCCCAAAGAAATTGAGATATATTCGACCAATTTGGGTTGTTTCTTACCGGTTCGTTAGTAGGAAAATGTCATTTTTCATGGTGTATGGATACGCCAATCATTTTGTTACTTGTAATTTATTAAGGATTTTGGTTATTGATCCAGATTTGGGGACATGTGGGGAGGATAAGCTCATAAACTTAATAGAAGTTAAATATTATTATAGATTGATTGATTGTTTATGCGTTAAACTAGTTTCTATTGTTGGACCGGAAGCAAGTATTAATTCCACATTATTTATATATTATTCTCTCTAGGCCAAGCGGATAATTATTTTCGGTCTAAATCGGAGCCGCACGTATTTGTTTTTGGACACATCTCAAAAGAGCACATCTAATGGAGTTAATTGTCAGCTGTATACTAGATCATTTTTTATTATCTATTCCATGTTGTACTTGCATTGACAGCACTAACAATCATCCCTCAAACCAAGAACCATAAATTCCATGGTCTTACACCTGCGATTAAACTATCTACATCTTGCACCGCCGCAAGGAACCTGGTAGATCTACAATCGCGTTCAGATTGTGGAGACACACCCATCATATGACCATTACCATTACTCCTACAAGGTCCAGCTCTGAACTTTTGGCTCTAATACCAGTCGTTCGACCGCAAGCGAGCCATAACTCCAGAATAATATGATATTGTACGTTCTGGGACAAGATCGCATGAAATTGTTTTTTAACGCATCCGAAAATGCCTCAAATTTCTGAATTTAATCAGTACCCTATATACCGAATATATTTCTATTATATATGGGATATGATATTTGAGTTGACACCACCCAATATTTACTACACATAAATCATATACACTTAATGGTGTATGTCGAATATTACATTAATTCAAAATAATACACATGTCATCATTCGATTCGGAACAACAATGCGTCATGCTTAAATGTTTGGTTTAATATGCAGGATCATATTCAATATCAAGGTAACGAAGCTTCTATTGCATTATTTTACCAACATTACTGTACTGTGAAATAACTACCAGTACTCCGTAGGTAAGCATAAACTAAATTCCTTTATGTTGGTTATGGCAAGAGTTACACACTTCGGCAGTATGAAGGGTTAATATTGATTGGCTGCTTTCTATATCATATTAGTCATTAGATTATCTTTACCAGGACTATTAGCAGGGAACTGGAGTCATAACATTCTGTGTCAGCCATTTTCGTAGGGTAGAAAGTTTTGTTAAATAGTTATAAATCATAATCACATAGTCTCATAAGATTCCTTAAATAAATGTTTTTGTGTTATTATTGTATTCGGATAATTTTATAATATATTAATCATATTTCTATTTCAAACTATTACTCTTAAGCATCTCCAATGGTGTTGGCTAAACTGGTTGATTAAAATGATATCAATTAGTGATTATATGAAATTTGATGAACCTGTTAGCTAATTTACTCAGGTGGAGTTGTTGGCTATGTTCTAAAAATAAAATATTTTTATCTTTTTAAGTTATAATAAATAGAATTCATATAATTATCAACTTTAAATTTCATTGTCATTTTCGTGTGATTAGATGTCTTGTCTTTTGACATGGTGTGATTGTCTCAGTTTTATCGTTTACACTTCTCTTTCATTTTCATTGTCAAAATTATGGATCCTATGTAGCTAGCAAGATGATAAAAATATATGGCTAATACAAGTATGTCTGGAGGAATCGATATATTGATTAACTCACCAAAGCTTTTGGTATTACAACTTAAATAGAAAACTGATTACACATAATACTCCTAAAAACAAGGAATTAAAATTAAAATACATCCTACCATATCTTCATAACTTCCTAAATTGTCTCAACTAATTGAGACTTATTCAAACCAATATTACTTCCTAATTTATTTAATTTCAACACAAGTTTAGATTAAATTAATTCCAACAATCTCTCCCTTCATCTAAACTTGTTTGACTAAACTCTTCACTCCGAGTAACATCCTCATCTCTTCAAATTTAGCTGCTGTTAACGGCTTGGTTAAGACATCTGCCCTCTGCTCCTGTGTATTCACATACTTCACTTCGATCTCTCCTCGTTCCACGCAATCTCTAATAAAATGGAACCTCATATCTATATATTTGCTCCTTCCATTAACAATAGGATTCTTAGTTAAGTTTATCACGGATTTGTTATCCACATATATCACTACAGGACCTTGAGGCATATCTGCAATCTGCTTCATCAGGTTTTGTAACCATATTCCTTGAGTGGCTGCTGCAGTGACAGCCATAAACTCAGCTTCGGATCACGACAAGGCCACGCACCTCTGCTTCTGAGACACCCATGTTATCAGATTCTCGTTCAAATAAAACGCTATACCAGTCATACTTTTTCTGTCATCTACACTTCCAGCATGATCACTATCCGAGTACCCACTTAGAATATAATTCCCAGTTCCTCGATGATACACCAGACCATAATTAAGTGTCCCTTTCACATATCTCAGCACTCTCTTCATAGCAGTAAAATGCAGCACAGTTGGTTTATCCATGTACCTTCTTAATACACCCACAGAATATGAAATATCGGGACGAGTATGCACAAGGTACCTTAATTCACCAATAATGCTCCTGTATAATGTTGAGTCCACCAACTGTCCGCCTTCATCTTTATCGATCTGCACATTCGATTCCATGGGAAATTTTACTGGCTTACACATTGACATGTTAATCTTCTTTAAAATTCTTTTACAATATGCTGTCTGCTTCACTTCAATATACTTCTTCTCTTGCTTCACTTCTAAACCCAAGTAGTAGGCCAGCTTCCCAATATCGCTCATATCAAATTCGCTTTTCATCTGCATCTTGAACTTCAAAATATTTTCAGTACTTGACCCTGTCACCAACAAGTCATCAACGTACACGGCCATAATCAAACATTCATTTCCTTCTCTCCTTGTATACACATCATGATCATAAGGGCATCTCGAAAAACCCAAGCTTCTCAGAAATTTGTTCAAACGTGAATACCATGCTCTTGGTGACTGTTTCAAACCATAGAGTGCCTTCAACAAATGGTAGACTTTATGCTCTTCACCTCTTTTCTCAAAACCAGTAGGCTGCATTACATATATTTCCTCCATCAAATCCCCATTCAAGAAAGCTGATTTCACGTCTGGATGATGCACTTGCCATCCCTGTTTTGCAGCCATAACTAACAACAACCTCACCGTCTCAATCCGAGTTACTGGTGCGAAAACCTCGTCGTAATCCACTCCTTTTTTCTGCACATAACCTCTCACCACGAGCCTGGCCTTGTACTTCACTATATCTCCATTTGTATCCTTCTTAACTTTGTAAACCCACTTCAAACTTATGGGTTTTCGACCTTCTGGCAAATCAGTTAAGACCCACGTTTTGTTTCTCTCAATCGCCTCTATCTCGACATTCATAGCCTGCCTCCATTCTTCATTTTCTTTAGCTTCCTCAAATTTTTTCGGCTCCTCAACGCACAGTAATAAAAGCTCATCTGAAATCTCTATCACTTCTGTATCGTCCTATATCTCACTTAGCAACCGAAATCGCTGAGGTTCACTGGAGTCTCGTGATACTTCAAACCCATAAACAACACTATTTTGTTCATTCATGAAACTCCCAGTAGTACTCGGTGTACGAGGACTTTGAAGCATCTCTGTATTCATACCAGCCTGTTCGCCAACATTATTATTAACAATGACAAAATTTCCAGATGTGTTATTACCTTGTATTTCATTGGGCTGTCAATTCCATCCTTTATCTTCCTCGAACACCACATCACGGCTGACATGTAGTCTCCCAGTATTCGGATTGAATAGCCTGTGCGCCTTGGTTCCAGGCTCCTTGCCAATATAAACCATTTTAACACTTCTGTCATCGAGTTTTCCTAGTGCAACATTTTGTGTCTTAACATGCGCCAAACATCCAAATACCCGTAAGTGATCCACTTTTGGTTAAACTACAGTCCAGGCTTCATAGGGGGTTTTACCATTCAACGCCTTAGTTGGCACTCGGTTTAAGATATAAATTGAATGTCGTACAGCCTCTCCCCACATCACGTCCGGTATATTTTTCTCCTTCAGTAAGCTTCTCGTCATAGCAATCACCGTCGTGTTTCGCCTCTCGACTACCCCATTTTGTTGAGGGGTGTAGGGAGCAGTCAGGTGTCTTTTGATGCCAGCATTTGCACAAAATTCTTCAAATTCTTTCGATGTAAACTCTCCACCTCTATCCGTCTGTAGTACTTTAATCGTATCCTTTGCCTCTTTTTCAGCCAATGCCTTGAACTTTTTAAATGCTTCAAATGCCTGATCTTTTGTTTTCAACATAAAAACCCACATTGCACGACTATAATCATCTACTAACAAAAACATATACATGTTCCCAGCCGGTGTTGGAGGGGATATCGGTCCACACAAATCTGCATGCACTAAACCTAGTTTGTGTTTCGCCATAAACTCGGCTTTCTGCGGGAACGATTTCTTTGATAGTTTTGCCAACAAACAGCCATTACACACGGCTTTTGGTTTTGTTAGTTTCGGGAGTTCACGTGCCATTTCTCTGTCTGACATGATCTGCAGCGACTGAAAATTTACGTGGCCCAGTCTTGCGTGCCATAGCCATGCTTGTTCTTCATTCTTCGAAAACATACACATAATATTCTTCTCTTCAATGACTATCTTCTATAGTCGATTGGCTGATCTTTGAACTTTCATCAATAGTTTCCCACGTTCATCATAAACCCACAAATGGTCACCACTCATCACTACTTTGTTCCCATCTTCCGACAATTGTCCCAACGAAATGATGTTGGTGCACAATGTCAGAATGAAATACACTTCTTTAAGCACATGTTCCTTCCCGTTCTTACAATCAAAAATTATTGTTCCCTTTCCTTTTATTTTCACCGTTGACCCATCTCCGAAACGCACCTGGCCTGACACATTTTCATTTAGTTCGCTAAATTTTTCACGATATCCCGTCATATAATTACTGGCACCATTGTCTAGGTACCACAGGCTTCCGTTCCCCATTGTTCCTTCCTTCTGATCGAAACTAGGCAACACCTTCTCCTCATTTAATAATACAACGTCCCCTTCAATTAAAAGAAGTGTTGGTTCATCGTCCTCTAATTTTGTAAGGATCGACTCCTGACTCTGCTCCTTAACCTTTTCTTTTTCTTTCTTTGGTTTTCTGCATTCGTATGCATAGTGTCCATAGACCTGGTAATTGAAACACTTCACCCTGCTTCTATCTCGAGTGTTATTGTAGCCTCTGTTCGCCCCTTCGTTTTTATTTTGGTACTGCTGAAAATTTCCTCTGCCTCCACCATGGTGTCGTGGACCATGTCTACCTCGGCCACGGCCTCCAAATCCACCTCTTTGTCATTGAATGTGAGTTGTTAATGGCCCATTTTTGTTTGACCTCTTCGCCCACTCTTCCCGAGTTAGCAGCAACTGTCCATTTGTACTTTCAGACTTTCCTTTCATTCTCTCCTCGTGGGCCTTTAGACGGCCCACTACCTCCTCAACTGTCAATGTTTTCATATCTGCGAACTGTTCTATATTCGAGGCGATTTGTAGAAACTTGTCTGGAACAGCTCTTAGTATTTTTCTCACCACGCTCGATTCCTCTATCGTTTCACCAAGAACTCGTATATTTGTGACAATACCACTTAGTTTCATACAGAAATCATCCACCTGATCTGTTTCCTTCATCACCAGAGACTCAAACTCACTTCTTAAGGTCTGCAGTTTTGCCTCCTTTACTCGCGTCGCACCCATACACAATATTTTGATCGCGTCCCAAGCTTCCATAGCGGTCTCCTTCTCAGCGATGGTCAACAATATATCTTCTGGCACACCTTGATATATTGCAGCAAGGGCTATCTGAACCATTTTCTCATCTACGGTTTCTTTGGGATCCTTCATTTCAATGGCATCCCAAACTCCTTGCTCCTTCATAAACACTTTCATCTTTAAGGACTAAATTGTATAGTTGCTTCTGGTAAGCATTGGGTAGCTTAAGCCAATAGATCCCTCCTTCGCCTTGGACGGTTCCATCTCAACGTTTGTGTGTTTGGGTTGTATTTTAGGCATACAATTGCCTTAACAGGCTCTGATACCAGAATGTAGCGAGCAAGACGATAAAAATATATGGCTAATACAAGTATGTCTGGAGGAATCGATATATTGATTAACTCACCAAAGCTTTTAGTATTACAACTTAAATAAAAAACTGATTACACATAATGCTCCTAAAAACAAGGAATTAAAATCAAACCGCATCCTACCATATCTTCATAACTTCCTAAATTATCTCTACTAATTGAGACTTATTCAAACCAATATTACTTCCTAATTTGTTTAATTTCAACACAAGTTTAGATTAAATTAATTCCAGCATCCTAATAGTAATTTAATATATGCAATGAATAATATAGCATTGGAGGATGAAGAAGAGGGTGGTCTAGCTTTAGAGGAGGGAGTTATCACTGAGGAGGAGAAGTTATTCACTGGATTCAACGCAAAACTATGTGTGATTGCACGATTCATATCAGATAGAGAAGTTGAATTCCAAGCCATGCAATAGACACTAGCAGTGCTTTAGAAAGCAGGTATGGGCGTATACATAAAGGACCTTGATATCAACTTATTTTTATTCCAGTGTATCCACGCAGTAGATGTTAAAAGGGTTATGGAAGGTTACCCATGGTCGTTTAACAGGAGAGCATTGGTTATGTCTCGATTGAAGGAAGGAGACCACCAATGATTCATTTAGTTGAATTACATGGATTTGTGGGTTCAAGTCTATGTTCTTAAAGCAGGTTTCCAGTCAGAAAGAATATTACAGGAAGCTGGTAACTATATTGGTAAGTTTGTGGCCTCTACACCTAGCAATTTCGTGGGGGGTTTGGAGGGATTATTTACGTGTGTGTGTTACTATAGATGTTAATAAGCCTCTTAAACTCCGAATGAAGATCAGAATTGCAGGAGGAGAGTGGTTCTGGATAAATTTCAAATATGAGAATATTCTTATCTTTTGTTTTATCTATGGTATCATGGGTCACTCTAATAAATTCTGTAGTCACCTATTTGTGACACTAGAATCGGAGATTGTTAAACCTTATGGTGATTTCATGCGAGCACCTTTCAAACGCCACGTGAAACCGTTGGCGTGAAATGGCTCCGTAGTGGCATAGTTGGGGGTGACCAGAATTCAAACCTCGGAGGAAGTCAGTTACGACATGGTGAAAATGATGATCACTTTCAAAATATTCAAAAAGGAGGGATAATGGAGATAAGAAATGTGCAAAATAACAAACCTTTAAATTCGCCTTTGCCTATAAGGAAATAAGTTACAATCACAGAAAGTAAAAAATGTAAAACTGATGGAGTTTCGGATTCAGAAGGGTCAAAGGACCCAATCACGGATATCATGATGGACTCGGATGAAGAGATTTTAGAACATGTAGGCCCAAATAATAACACGATTTCAAAAAACGGGGAAGAGGCGAGTGCTCATATGAGTGCTCGCATAGAATTATGAGTATTCTTAGTTGGAACTGTCATGGGCTTGGGACCCCATGGGCTTTACAATTTTTGAAGGAGATTGTACTCCAAAAAAAACCCGACTACATCTTTCTGTGTGAAATTTTCTGTAAGAATAAAATAGTGGAAAAGGTAAGAGATATGTTCTATTTTGAAGGGATGAATGTGGTTGAATCTCAGGGTTGCATTGGGTGCGTGGCTATGATATAGAGAAATAAAGAAGAAATCTCCCTAAACTCCTTCAATAATAACCATATAGATGTTAAAATGACAACGAGGCAGGGGCATCATTACAGATTGACTGGAATCTACGGAGAACCAGATAGAAGGAAGCGTAAGGAGACAAGGGATCTAATACGTAATATTGCAAGCAATAATACTCATCATTGGTGCTTAATTGGGGATATGAAAAATGTATTATCGCGGAATGACAAGTCAGGTGGAAGACCTTATCCACAAAAATTGGTGCAAGGTTTTAAAGACGTGGTGAATGATTATGAGCTTATGAATATGAACTTGTGTGGACATCAATTCACATGGGAACGTGGCTTTGGTACAAATCAACATATTAAAGTGCGCCTGGATAGAGCACTCATATCCCAAGAGTTCACTTATTTGTTCAAGGATGCTAAACTTACCAATTTAGAGGTTTCAACTTCTGATCATTGTCCCATCTGGTTGGAAACTGAAGTAGCTCAGACAATCGAGTATAAAAAGGCTTTTACATTTAAAAATGTCTGACTTCGTGAGCCAATGTGCTATCAGCTTATAGAGGAAGTGTGGACTAGTAATTGTAATAGTACCTTATATGAGAAAATATCGCAATGCTCAGAGGTTTTATCAATATGGGGGAAAAAATCACATGAAGCTTTAAGGGGCGTATCAATCATAGAAAGAAGATTCTTAAGAGGCTCAAAGGGAGAAGGGATGTTGAGTCAATTGCAATAGTGAAAGATGAGAAGAAGAAGCTTACAGAAGCATATGCTCAGCAGGAAGTATTCTAGAGACAACGAAGCAAACAACTTCGATTAAGAGAAGGGGACCAGAATAGTAAATTCTTTCATGCAGTGTGCAAAAATAGAAAAAAAGCCAATCACATTTTGAAGTTGAGGAATGATAATGGGTGATTTGTGGAGTGGGGATCAGGGTTAGAAGAAACAATGACAAATTATTGTACTCATTTATTCGCAGCAACAGAGACAAATTGTGAAAGCATTACCAGTTGCTTAACAAGTAAGATCACAGGTGAGAAAAAATCAATGTTACTTGCTGATGTTAAGGAAGAGGAGGTTAAAGCATCGATGTTCCATATGCACCCCGACAAATCAACAGGCCCGAATGGTATGAGCCCGTGTTTCTTTCAAAAATGCTGGAATATAGTTAAAGCAGATATTGTCGATATTGTCAAACGGTTCTTTGTATCTAGTTTGATCGATCCTCAATTGAGTAACACCAATATTGCTCTTATTCCCAAAAAGCCTAATCCAGTTAAGATGGCTGATCTTCATCTTATTTCACTCTGCAATTTTTTGTATAAAATAATTTCTAATGTACTTGCTAACAGGTAGAAACGAGTAACAGAACCCATCATTTTAGATACTCAGAGTGCTTTCATCCCCGGTCGGTTGATTACTGACAACATTATGGTGGCCATTGAAATCATGCACTACATGAAGAGGAAGCAAAAAGGAAAAGAATCTTGGATGGCTCTAAAATTATATATGTCTAAAGCTTACGATCATGTTGAATGGAAGTTCCTAGAGGCAGTGTTACTTAAGATGGGATTTTCAAATGAAGTAGTTAAATTATTCATGAGCTGTATGTCCTCTGTATAGTATCAAATCTCTCATGCAGGAAGACAATTAAGTTCCATTATCCCAGAACGGGGTCTCAGACAGGGAGACCCCCTTTCTTTCTACCTGTTTCTCATCTGCATTCAGGGTTTGACAGTTTTACTTCATAATTACAAAAGAAGGAACCTGATCAAAGGTGTTAAAGTGGCACGCTCTGCATCCCCTATATCCCACATGCTCTTTGCATATGATTCATACATCTTCTGTAAGGTAAGTATGGAGAGCGCGGACCATATTTTAAAAATCTTAAGTCTTTTTGAAAGAGCTTCAGGACAACAAATTAACGTGGAAAATCCTCGGTGTTCTTCAGCAATAACACTCCAAGTTCTTTAAAACTGGAGCTTTGTTAGAAATTGAGCCTTCAAGAAGCCAACGATCGTAGTATGTATCTAGGCCTTCCTAATATAGATGGTAGGTATAAATCATCTATATTTGGTTTCATGAAAGAGAAATTGTAGAATTATATTCAAGGATGGGATAAGAAGTCAATCTTTAAGGTGCTAAAGAAGTGTTGTTAAAGATAGTGGCACAGGCGTTGCCTAATTATGTGAAGATTCAAACTGCTATAGCCATGCATTCATAGTTAGATATCATGAAGGTAAATTAATTGAAGCAAGGTCAAATTGTTTATGTGGCCAACTTAATCCTGATCTAGAAGAAGCTTTTAGGATTAGAGAAGCATTGAGTTGGGTCAAGGAAAAAGGGTGCACATGTATGGTTATTGAGTCGTATTGCTTGTAGGTCATTTAGGCTATACGCAGCTCCCTCTCTTGTTTTTCTTACTTGAGAAGAATTGTCCACGATTGTCGAGAAATTCTTGCAAGTTTGCACAACAAAAACATAAGTTTTATATTTGTAAAATGGTCCACGAATAAAGTGGTTCACTATTTGGCAAGGTACAGTTGTTCAGTAGTTGATCGTGTGTGGAGGGTGGGAGATCTCCACCCCAAATTTTATCATGTAATGTTGGATGATTTGAATTATTAATGACCAATTTTATGGTAAAATAAAAACCACACATCCATGCATGTTCGATGAATGTAGCCAATATAGGGAGGTTGACTAAAATTTAGCTAACACGCAGTGAAATAATTTTTAAACAATCTCTATAATATCTATTTATGGTATCTTTGACACATTTTTAGCTAAGGGTTTTACAAATTGAAGATACATGTGTTTCTATGGGCCATGAATATGTTACCTTTTATTTGATTCTTTTTAAATTTTGGTTTCATAACTGTTTGTTTATACATAATTAATTTTTTGAAATTCTAATCTTTAGTTAAAAAAGCTATTATCCAGACATTTTATATATTTATCTAAACAAGTTGGTGACGAATTCTATATTTATTAAATGTAATGGGCACATATATTTGAGTTTTGTAAAAATATTGTTTAAGATTTATATTATTGATTAGAGATTCTAATCAAGGTATATATTTTAGTTCTACTACAAACTCAGAGCTAGACATTTCTCGCATGAAGCTCTATGAATGGTTTACCCTAGTGAATGAACTTTGCATATTAGAGAAAAGAAATGAACTATTTTTGGGTTAGATATAATTTGTACCTTGACTTCTGAAGTAGGATTCAGCAACTGATAATTTTCTTCCTTCATTTTGTTGTAACGTTCGATCACAGATTTCATGCTGCAAAAGAAGTCAGATTTGTTCCACATATGAGGAGGATATTTACTAAAACTGCCTATGATTATCTCACAAGCTATGCGATTTCCTATCACATAAGTTGCATACATTTCAAAGACAAATAAAAATTCATATTCTTAAGGCCTTCACAACCACTTAATATACATATAATGATGTCATATATATATAGCTATTTTAATCTAAGGTTTTTTAGCATTTTGAAAAGGTCTTGGATTCCTGGTAAAAAAACTGATGTGTTGGTATCAAAATTCATGTTTATAAAATTAATTAGAGTAATTGACACATTGTAACTCATTTCTTTCGGCATTTTTTCAATTGGCGTATATATTATGTTTTTTTACAAGTTGCATCTTTAACTTTGAATTTCGCTTCGTTTTGTACCCCTGGAATAAAATTCTATTGAAATTGTTAATTTCACCAGGGGTAAATTATGAAAAAAATTATTCACCTTTAGGTTATCACATAGTACACCTCATAATTCCAAATTTCAATGATCAAAAACTGATTTTGAAGATTTGTTGAGCTAAAATCACAAGTTTTAGTAACCAAATCGAAACTCCGATCAAGCCCTAACAGATTCTAGGCTCGAAATCAGTAAAAGAGGTAAAAAATTAAAAATTAAACTCGATTCTAGGGTTCTATGTAATTAGTTTCATAAACAAATTACTTTTAATATATTATAAAAAATATATAACTCACTAAGTAATTTTTCACATACACATCGTTTCTTTCTTTGAAAGTGATGTATAACATGCTGTATGACATCAAATAACTTTTTTTGAAAGTGATGTATAAAATGTCGTATGATATCAAATAATTTCCTACGACTGATGTTTATTTAGCTCCTAAACATAAATTTTTAGGAAAATTAGTTGATGTATATGGTCATCTTAGACATCATAATGTACTGATGTCTAATGAACTTATAAACATCTCTTTTTTTCAAAAATGTTGTTTATTTTTTTCTATTTGACATGACTTTTGCTGACATTACGTTTAATTTTCCTCGACCATATTTCCCAGTTCTCATCCGTTTCTATCCCCCTCTCTCTCAAATCTATTTTATCATCTCATTTCTTACTCTCGACTCTCTTAAAACAAAAACACACCCACATAAATTTTAATGATATTACATTGTTTTCTTGATTGCTAATGTAAATTTTTTAATTAGACTATCCATGTCTTAATGTGTATAACACAACTTATCTATTTACGAAAGCGTTATTATCCAGGACAATTGACATTGTTTCTTATTTTTCACTTCGGTCAATAAATAATGTGTTGGTATGTCTAGTACATCGGTTATTTATCTAGAAATGATGTATTATATTATCTTTCACATTGGTCCCAAAACTGATGTAAAAAAGATGGACTTTTTACTACAATCACGAATACATCTTTTCTGAACATTTTAGATATTAGTTTTGATTCGTTTTATGTTTGACCTTTTTTGTAGTGTTGTTTAAAAAATAAGGTGTTTAGTCCCTCATAATTTAAATAAAGTATACGAAATATGTCAGTGAAAGTAACTTATTCTCAATCACTGTCTAGCCTGTTGAGCGATGGTATATAATGCAATGATTATAATATCCTTTTTCCGGGCTTTATGATTCTGGTGATAATAAATTTTATGGTTGTTTGTGGTCTTGATTTAAATTTAAAGATTATTTATATAAATCGTAATATGTGTAGTTTCGATTTATAGGTGTAAAGTGATTGAAACTTGTTTTGGATAAATTGATAATATTTTATCACAACTTAGGTTTTCTCTTGTTAAAATATAAATATTATGTTGTTAAGTACATGACCGAGGTGTGTATTTCACAAATATATGTATGTTATTCGTTTATGCATAATGTATGTATACCTCGTGTTCTAGTATTATGACTAATTTAATGTTATTTTAATTTAGTATTGTTCGAGAATAATTTCAACTCTATTTTATATAGTAACTTTCAAGTCCTATAATTGAGTGAATTAAAAGTTTTATTTAAAGTAAGTTTAACATATTCAGTTACTTAATCTCTCCAGATCTCTGATATAAATATAATTTGATGATTTTTCATGACAAATACATTAAACTTAAAATAATATGGTTGACAACAAGAAAAAAATATTATTTTATCTAATTTCCTATATTACTTGTAGTAAAAATACACAATGCCATTATGTTGGTACGAGAGAAAAATATTATTTTAGTGAGCTTATTATTTTATCAACTATTATTTCATCGAGGTTCAACTATAGTATGGTTTAAGTTTTACAAACATGAAATTATTTTGTATCAAATTAAACAATTGTGTGGGGTTCAATATTTCATTCACAAAGTTCGGAATAGAAATATAATGTAAATTATATGAAATAATTACAATTTACTTTTTTATAAGGGTACTGTCAAAAATCGTTAAATGACAACATATTTTTCAAATTAAATTAACCGTTAGCATTTTTATAATTATAAAATGATAATTTTATTTTTCTAATTTTGAATTAAATAAATTATTATCAAAAATATCATATACATATATACACATAATTTAAAATTGGATAATAATACAAATTTTTCTAACAAAATGGAATATGGAAAAAAAGCTGGTGGATTTGTGTGCCCATATTTTTACACGATAACCTGGACCAAGTCTTGAGTACTTTTTAATTACCAGCCAAGTCTTTAACCACTCACAACAAATGATCTAACAACTTTGATCTACAATAATAAGTGGCTTGAAATTATATTCGTTTCCAACACACTAATTCACGTAAATGTAAAATGTTAGAAACACAATTTAATTGAGATCATGTCATCATCAAACCAATAAAGAAATATACTAAATGCAAGAATAAAATAAATGTATTTTAACTCGATATGTATCTGATACTATTTGTGAAAAATGGTCAAATTTTGAGTATTTTTTAAAACTTGATTAACATTCTGATGCTAATTTAAAATATGTTTAAATATATTATTCAAATAAAAACTAAAAATAGTTATACTTGTTTGTACACTTAAATTACTTCTATCCTATAATTATTTACTTCTTTCATTTTTTACGGGCAATTTGACCAAATGACTAAATATAATATTTTACATTAGAATTTGTTTTTTATTGTATTTATGTATTCAATTAATTATTATTTATATAAATTTATAATTATCTCATTTAAATTTATTAAAAAATTATAAATATTTAGTCAATATATTACAATTATCTATGTAAAGAAAATATTTACTACTAATATCGTATCACTAAGTCTAATGATTTAAATATATATAAGTTGACTATATAACATACATAACTAATTTATACTATATAAGTGTATAATACAAAGTACAAATATAAATATAAAAATATGATTTAAATTTTTAATTAGTCTCAATATTTATAACATCAAATATTTATTTTTTTAAGACACACAAACACAACTATTATGTGTATGATTAACAACATATATGGGTGAGTATTTTGGTGGTATAATATTGGGTAATGCAATTGTAAGACTCGGGTTCAATTGCAACCAATAATTTTTTTAAAATAAATATTTTATATAACGGCAAATCTGTCATTTCACAAGATTAAAATGTCCCACTAATTCTGAAAGCACGTTGACCTATCATATATTGATTGAAGAGAAGAGATATAAGTAGAACTTTACTCTTTATTATAATATATTATATCTTTTATTAAAGTAACGTTGACAAATGTTATCCAAATTCACACGAAATGTTCATTTTTTAGCATGTTTAGCATATATTTAGGTAATACTACCAAATATGTGTTCTAAAAACCGCCTACGTGGTAAGCGGAAGCAAAACACCGGGCTAGACAGTTAATATTTTTTATTAAATCACTCAAAATTGGCAACAAATGGGCTTGGGGGTCAAAATCGGAATTAATCGATCAGTAATTAGGCACGATTAATTGGATATTAAATAGTCAAAAAATTTAAAAAGTAAAATTAAGGATAAAATTATAAAAATAAAATTATTAATAAAGATATCATATACATATATACACATAATTTAAAATTGGATAATAATGCAATTTTTTCTAACAAAATGGAATATTAAAAAAAAGTTGGTTCATTTCTATGCCCATACGTTTACACTATAACTTGGACCAACACTTGTATACTTTTTAATTAACACGCCAAGTCTTTCACCACTCACAACAAATCATTTAACAACTTTGATCTACAATAATAATTGGCTTAAAATTATAAAGGTTTCTAATGTACTAATTCAATAAATGTAAAATGTTAGAAATACACAATTTAATTGAAATAATGTCATCATCAAACCAATAAAGAAATATACTAAATCCAATAATAAAATAAATGCATTTTAACTCGATATGTATATGATACTATTTGTGAAAAAGGTCAAATTTTGAGTATTTTTTAAAATTGATTAACATTCTGATGTTGAACTTAAAATATGTTTAAATATATTATCCAAATAAAAACTAAAAATAGTTATACTTGTTGGTACACTTAAAATACTTAAATCTTATAATTGATTACTTCTTTCATTTTTTACGGGAAATTTGACCAAATGACTGAAATATAACATTTTGCTTTATAAGAATTAAATCACCTTTATAATCTAACAATACAATTTTAGAATTTTTTTATTGTATTTATTTATTCAATTATTTATTTTTTATATAAATATATAATTATCACATTTAAATTTATTAAATAATTATAAATATTTAGTCAATATATTACAATTATCTATATAAAAAAATATTTATTACTAATACCGCATCACTAAGTCTAATGATTTAAATATATATAAGTTGACTATATAACATACATAACTAATTTATACTGTATAACTGTATGATACAAAGTACAAATATAAATATAAAAAAATGATTTATATTATTAGTTGGTGTGAATATTTATAATATCAAATATTTATTTTTTAAGACATACAAGCACACGTGTATGATTAACACATATATAAGTGAGTATTTTGGTGGTATGATATTATGTAATGCAATTGTAAGACCCGGGTTCAATTGCAACCAAAGTTTTTTTTTTCAATAAATATTTAATATAGGGACAAATCTCTGATTTCATAAGATTAAAATGTCCCACTAATTTTGAAAGCACGTTGGCCTATCATATATACAAGAGAGAGATATAAATAGACCTTTATTATAATATATTATATCTTTTATTAAAGTAACGGTGATGAATGTTATCCAAATTCACAGGAAAATGTTCAATTTTTAGCATGTTTCACGTATATTTGGCTAATACTACCAAATATCAGTGTTCTAAAAACCGCCTAGGTGGTAAGAGGAAGCAAAACACCGCCAGGCTGGGCTAGACGAATTTTTTTATTATTAAATCAGTCAAAATTGACAACGAATGGGCTTGGTGGTCAAAATCGGGATTAATCGATCAGTAATTAGGCAGGATTAATTAGATATTAAATAGTCAAAAAATTAAAAAAGTAAAATTAAGGATAAAATTATAAAAATAAAATTTTTAATAGAAAACAAAGCTAATATATGAAGGAGATGATTAACCTACTAGATTTGGTATTAATATTTATAAAAGAAATTAATATTAAAATAACATAAAATATAAAATAATATTTAAATACATCCGATAAATCATTTAGACTAATATACGGCGGATCAATTAAGCGCTAGGTAGTACCTCCGTCTAGCGATTTTTACAACATTGACTCAAATGGACAAGTATTTGCATGTCTTCCGAGATAAAGGACCTGATGCTATCAAGACAACAGTCTAGGGCTTTCTTGTTCCATGACTTAGCCAATTTATCAGATTCTTAACAATGTGATAGTATTATGTAACCATGATTTTGAGATATTTGTATAGCCAAGGTTTTTCGATTTATACGATATACAATAGTAAAAAAAGTACATTAAAATATTACTAATTAATATGAAGCTAAATTATTTTAACCATATTAACCATCGAATTACTTTGAAATGTAAATCATATAAAATAAAATCAAAATCCCCACTTTTAAATTACACGAGATATTTAATCATATTAATACGGTTGGAATTACAAATTAAATATAAATTAAAATTCAAACTCAGACCCTATTCAACATTTATCAACCGATTATTACGAACACAGTTAATATTTGCTGACCGATCGTTGACATGACATGTATATCTGCTTATTCCGACTAATCATACTGCCAGCTACACAGCCAGTAAAAGATTTAAATTAAAACGACCAATTATTTTGACAAAAATACAAATAACAGTTAACCGATGGTTTCCTCACTACCACGTCATAAAAATCGACCAAAACACCTATTGATATATTTCTAGGCATTAAATACCAACCGGATCCATAAAATAACAACTGGATTCATACAAAAAATGACGGCCTCTTTAAAGAATGATTGGTACATGTTATTTGTTATTAACCTTCACCCAAAAAAGCACTCGATAATGACCAATTCGGTCGCTCTCAATACCGACCAAATTATCGACCGAAAATCAATCGCTTTATATTTATAACGACCAATTTTCTCTCGATAATTCGGTCGGAGTTTAGCTTTTCAATTGACGTGTAAGGACACGTATTACACGTGCAACCGAGCCAATTATACTGACCAACTTTAACCTAAAACAACCGATTTGTCCGCGGGTAAAACTCATGTTTTTCCAGGGCCTTGGACAGAATTATGTACAATTATAAACTCAAAGAAGTGCGCGTGCACACTTACACTTGGTTATTGGTTGTAAATCATTATTAAGTTCATAGATTATATCATATAATAAACTATTAGCACCTAAATAAATGTCTATGTATATGTTTGGTCGAGTCCCTTAAACGGTACAACTGACTGAATTTTACATCTACATAACACTTTAAAATCTGAAATTCAAGGGGTTTAAATGTTAATAGATTGTACCAATGCACTTGAAATTGAAATTGAATGTGTACCTGGTTCATTTTAGAGGTATTATTACTGCATGCAGCAGTTATGATTCCCAGTTAGCTAGATGCTACACTAATTCCTTCATTACTAAGTATTGTATTAGTTGGCTAGTTCAGATCTCTACTCTCTTTATTTCTTCTTAACTTCAAATACAAAGAAGTGAAATTCTAGTCTGTTTAGCTACCTAGCTATTTATTTACATCTTCCAACTCATGCATATTATAGCAAAAGTTCTTGGGAAATCATGGTACTTTTGTAATTAACTTTCAATTAGTTTTCTTTGTTTTCCCTAATATTAATGTTTACAGTATATCAACTTAGTGAAGATGAAAAGCTTGTCAGCAATATTCATATGAAGAATTTAGAAAAAAAAACTACCAATTATCATGAACACTTCTTAATTAGTTGATTGACACAGGGAGAATTTTACTTAACCTGGTGCTTGCGAAATCATAGAGCTTCCCGGTGCTAGAGAAAATCATCAATCCAACTTCAGCATCACAAAGAATTGCTAATTCCTTGGCTTTCTTCAGCAATCCACTTCTTCTTTTGGAGAAAGTTACTTGCCTACTTGTCGTGTTGTCAATCCTCCGGATCACGATTTTCCCCCTTCCCATATCTTCTTCTCCTTGCAGATTCGATCAAGACTAATTAGCTAGGGTTTTGTCTCCCTATTATCAAATCATAATTGCTGGATCGGAAGAACAAAACTTCTTAGTAACATTTTAATAGTAAGACAGAAACTTTTCGATGTTGTAAAGATCCGGGAAGATATCAGAAAGATTAACAAAAGATATATAAATAAAGACAAGAAGAGGAGAAAGAAAAGTAAATGGCTGATTGAGAGGGCTTACTACTTTAAGGCTTGAGTAGATCTATATGAAGAAATGAGAGGTCTTGCTTTAGAGAGATGTTTTCCAAATCAACTCTTTACTTTTTAAGGAAAGCTGAAAGTGGTATTAGCAAGGAGGGTAAATCATGGAACTATCTGTGCCCATTATTGTACTTTCTCACATTACCCCTGTTGAATATTAAATTATAATCATAACATTTTTAACTTTTTCAGAGAGTTAGTTAATGTTGTACTCGGTTTTGAGAGAACCAGAGAATTCTCAAATTGGAAATTTAAATTTTTTTGTTGACAAGCAGAATTATTGAATAGTATTTTACAGGATCGAATTAATAACACAGTAAGACTGAACTGATTAGTTAACAACCCCTAATTCTATTATTATTTTCTCGGTGAGTATTACCCAGCTGATTGAGACTGGACATGGCTTATCCCTCCACGTTCACAGGTTGGATTTCAAGTACATACTCCGGTTTGAGAACGGGTTATATATGGCGCTGGCAACCCTTTAGAGGATTAATACTATTAAGTAACCAGTAACCTTAAGGTGGTAGAGTAAGGCCCGAACATGATCTTATACTCTTTAACACTCCCCTTAATCGTATCATATTTTTCGCTACGATTGACTGCGACAAATATAACCAATATCAATACCAACAACAAATATATAAATTAAATAAATGGGGTGGAAGGACTCGAACCCGAATCATTTCCTAAACCGAGCTCTCATACCATGTTATGATACCATGTTAAGTAAGCAGTAACACTAAAACCTGTTACAAGTTACAAACAAAACTGTGTACACGTTCCACCAACAGTGAATATGACAACTGGAGGCATTTGACCTAATTATTGAGAGGGTTGAGTGTGGGAATTTTTTTAGCTAATTAGATTCTAGGAGTCCCGGAAAGACCTTTAGTATTGGATGCGAAAGTGTAAAAGGACGATATATTTAGAATTTTGAGTCGTTGTCGTACGTATAGATGATTGACATGTGGATAGCAGTATAGCAAAACCTCGTACTAGAATCAGAGGTTTTCATTTGTTTAATGTTATTATTTTAAATACCTCGGACTGGTCCCCGTAACTTTGCTGCTGACTAGAGCACTCCCTTCTCAAAAGATTCTTGTAAATTAAATAGTATATCACCATTTTGTGTTTGTCTGGGTTAAACACAGAGAATTCCCTGGGTTTTCTCAAAAATAATCAAAGTTAGCAAAAAAATTTGTTCAAAATTTTGGGTCGATCTTATATGTATGGCTGTCGACTGATATCTCAGAAATGGATGGGACTATTGTATCCAATTTAATCAGGAAAATTTATATTTGTATTCATATCCCAATTCAAAAATATTTTAAAATAATATATGAAAATTTATATTTGTATTAATATCCGAATTCAAAAAATATTTAAAGATAATATATGAATGCGGACTCGACGTATATTATGTGGACACAAATATTATTGGGATACGAATCGAGATCCGATTTTCAATCAGTTTTTTTTACATTAAATTTTATAAAATTTATAAGATAATTAGTAATTAGTTTTATTTTATTGGGTTAAATGTTGAAGTAATTTAAGCTTATTTATTTTTTCCAAATTTAATTTTTATTCATCTTTTTAATATATTTATATTATATTTTTGCAAATAATATAAAATTTGTATAAATACATTATTTAATGATATATACACATACATATATTATAAAGCTAATAGAGTAAATTTTAAATAATAAATATATATATATATATACTATTTAAATATTACTTATATAAAATTTGAGAATCGAATATAATTGGAGATGGATATACTTATTATGAATATATATACGTATAATATATTTTTTATTATAAATAGAAACACTACAAGAAAAAAAGGCATTTCCTACCAAGCAAATCTTACCAACAAAATTTGGTAAAAATTGCTCTATCATTTCCTACCAACATATAATCCGGTAGAAATCGCTGAGGTAGAACCGAGTTTTTGTACACGCAAGCACCAAAATCTACCAATATTGGTAGGAAACTTAAAACCTACCAATTTTAATTGGTAGGTTTTGACCAAAATTTGGTATCGAAATGGTCACACTAACCACATCATCAGGCCTTGTATATTTTAACTATTAAAATTTAAAAAAAAAAGGAAAAAAATGAATATTGTAATTATTTTGAGATTATTTCCTACCAGATTTGGTGAGAAATTATTACCTATCAATCGTGGTAGGTTTTGATAGAATTTCATACTAACATTTGCCCCCATCGTCCACATCAACGGTCCACATATTATTAAAAGTAAATAACAATTTTTCGAAACATGAAAAAAAAATCAGAGTCGTTTCCTACCAAGAAATGTGTGAAAACTAAGAAAAATGTTCTTTTTCATGTTTTTCGTCCACTATTTGTCACATTTTGTTGATCGAATTCTAAAGACATAAATGTTTATTTATTTAAGTAGTGAAATTCTGAAAGATAGACGATTATACTTATATATTAATGTTTAATAGAAAAAATAAAAGTATTTAATTTGTTATTTTAGCACTCAACCAGTAGTTTTACCAGTTCTACTAATTAGTGTTTAGTATCATATTGATGTTTCAATATTTTTAAAAATATTTTAAACTAATCCAACCGTACAGATGTTAAGATGTATATGTTTTAGTGACATGAAAATTCTATTGGAAAAGAATAAATTTAACAATCATCCAATTGTTTGAATAGTACTTCTAACTAGTGTTTAGTCTCATATTCCTGTTTCGATTTTTTAAAAGTATTTATGAATGGTCCAACCGTACGGATCAAGATCTATATATTTTAATGATCTGACAAATTTATTAGAAAAAATAAACATATTTGTTTTATTATTTTAGCAGTCAACTAGTTATTTAACCCGTTCTTGTAACTAGCGTTTATTACCATATTGACGTATTGATTTTTTAAAAAATATTTAAAAATGATCCGACAGTATTAATGTCAAGATCTATATGTTCTAGTGACATAATAATTCTTTTGAAAATAAATAAATTTATTTTGTCTGTTATTTTAACAATCAGTCAATTGTTTGAATAGTATTTCTAACTACTGTTGAGTTACATATCCATGTTTCGATTTTTTTAAATAAAAGTATTTATGAATGATATGATAAATTTGTTATAAAAAAAATATACTTGGTTTGTTCATTTAGCACTCAATCAGAAGTTTGACCGGTTTTTCTCACTAGCGTTTAGTACCATAATGATATTTCGATTTTTTTAAAAATATTTTATTCGACAATGTTTTCATATAATTACACAATACTCATAATATAATTACATTCACTACCCAAACATACACACATAAGAATCACTAGTAAATAATCAAAATTCAATTTTTGTAATTTTTCAATTTCGGTCTGTACTCGTTCAGATTTTAAAAATAAAGAAGGCCTATTTAAGACCCCTACTCGGGTCGAAACAAGACAGATAAAACCGGACCGCGCTTTTCTCCAATCGGATGGGGTCTGAATTTCAAATTTTTTTTAAGATTTTAGTCATCACTTTAAGATTTTGAAACATATATATTGGTTCCTTTTTCACTTTTCCAAAATACGATTTCAAGTTATTTTTACATACATCCATGTTGACTATAAATACAATCTATTTTGACATTAGCTCTAATTAAATGAGCAGGATTTCACATGGTTATGTTGCGAAAGGACAAACTAATTTCTGACATTGTAGTTTGCGTAGCCATTGAGAATGTAAAATTGATAAAAAGAGTCATTGACCCAAAAAATATTTGGATCTTAACATATATTAAATCAGCAAGTTGGCGTGGTTACGAAAATCATAATGCGAGTACAGAATATTAGCCATTTGTTGTACGGTTGAATGGATGTCAACTTTATAACCTAATATTTAATATTATTAGAAATTATATTATATCCTTGTGTTATACAAGACGCATGGAACGGATCTTGACAGATTTTATCCAAATTTTTGATAGTCATGTTTCTTGTATTAATTTAAGATGAACCGTTAAATTTTTAAATAAATTGATCATGATCGTTGTACCTAAAATAAAGAATTATAATATAAACAACGATAAGTAGGTATTCAACATTAAATAGATAATCCTACATTTTCAATGATTTAAACTAAAAAGAACTAGACATCCTAAACTGATTTGAATAATAATGTAAAATTTTAATTATATTTTTTCTTCAAAAACTAGATAATATTTGTTGGACAAAATTTAAACCATCACTAAATTAAAAATTAATTCGTGAGTTTCGACTGGGCTGTAAAATCGCCAAAATGTGATATATAAAACTCAAAATAGAGCCTAAATAAGATCAAACAAACTCGGTAATTTTTCTTATTTTTTTGAACTTTAACTTGATTCTTTTTTAATTTTTCAAATTACTAAACATTTGTTAAATAAAATATAAAACATTCGTGCATTGCATGCCGTTAAAATTTGGTAGTACTTGGGTTTATATAATACAAGGGGAATGTTTTTGTATCTATATTATTCACAGTAATTGTTTCAAAATCTAAATAAAGATAATTGTTTCGTCGGTGTAATAGACTTAAAATAAAACAAAATAATATACACTTTGCATCCCTGCTAAAATAAAATTATACTATCAGTCGAGATTAAAATAAATCTAAAATCAAACTAGGTATAATTTGTTGAATTTGTTCAATATAATGAATTTCGAGCAAAATCAATATAGCAAATACTATTTATTCGACTAATTTTTTTTTTATTATTGAACTAGTAATTCTTCAATCGGCATAATAGTATCAGGCTAAAATAAAATAATAAATAAAATTCATCCATGCTAAAACAATTATAGAGCTCATCCATGATAAAATAGACTTAAAATCAAAATAAAATTTTACCATTTAAAAAAAATACTATTCATGTGAGTTAAACAAAAGTATACTATTGATTTGGATTTAAAAAAAATTACAAACTTAAAAATATAATCACTTAAAAATTACAAACTTAAAACTATTCATGTGATTCGCATACGTATAAATAACTATTCACCTGGACTAAAACCTATCTTTTAAGTTAAAAAAAAAATAATTTTTCATAAGCAAACATATAAATAACCATAATACTATTGGTGTCGATATTACAACCTAAATGCAATAGCACGTATCGCAACAAGAATTATATAAATTTCTTCCCACGAAAACTATTAATAAAATATGAAATACCAATTACTACTTTTCTTTTAATTCCATTGTAATAAAAATCAAGCAAGTGTTACTAAATCATTACAAAAAAATTAAAATAACACAAATATTGTATAAAAAAATCATGAGAATGAAAATTAGGAGTTTATAACTTCATTCAATGTTCTTCAACAAGCTTTTTCTTTGACCTCTATTCTCATGATCTAATTGCTAGTCTAAGAAAATCATGTCTTCACACTGACCTTCCGAATCTCAAGTGACTCTAATTTATGTAGTAACTCTCATATTTTCTACGTAGAATTTAAAAGTATAAACAATATTAAGTTACGTCTTAACTGAAATTTTAGGGTAAATTCTTCCCCTAACTACAAATATAATTTCTAATCATAAAATATATTGACTCGGTCTTGACTTAGGGTTTCTCTTTCAAGCCCGCCTAAATTACTAAACTAATCTCAATAGTTATCAATCTTTGAGAAGTATTAAACACAAACCAATATAAACAACTAGTGTACCCGAAAAATAGAGAGAAAAGAATGCAACTGAATACAACTTATATATTACCAAAATAATTTATTAAAAATCAAGAGATAAAATTAGATCATTATCTTAAAAGAAAACAATACACCAGAGTACGTAAACATAGTGAAAAAAGTATGGAGAAAAGATGAAAATTGTAGGTGCAGCAATATCCTCATTTTCACTTTTTTTCCCTCTTGAGGTTAGCCCCCCTTTTCTTATCAAAGATTGTAATACCTAATAATATCCGATGTATTTATATAGTTAATCTATTTTTAGTATTTTGAGGAAAATATAAATAAGTTTCCCAAACTAATTATGTTTTCTAAAAACATTCGTAGCTGACTTTTTTCAGTAAGTATGGGTCGTTCCATATTTAATTTTATCTCTATACCTCTTTATAATGAAAGAAAATCTCGTTATCTTCAGGTGGGCAGTTGAATTGTTCAATTGGGACTTCTGGATCTCAAGATATGGCCCAAACAGTGTAGCATGTGTGTGTAGTCCAACAAATCTGAATTTTCTTCTAATAGATTTCCAAATTCAGCTTTATTGTGCAAGACATACCTGAACATAATAAGGCTACGTCACATTGACAATCCTAAGATTTAGTTAACTTGTAATCTTATGTAATCTGTAATGATATTTCTTGATTCTGTAAAAATGTTTATATAGATTGGACTAGAGTATTTTTCATTAAACAGCCAACAAGCTAGAAATAAATAACTGGAAGAAGTTCATTTCTGATCATGTCTCTAAATGAAAATAAACTTCTTGGTGAAGAATAACGTTGTGGATTAAAAAATGTTTTAAGTCAAATGTCAAGAAATCACAGATCAAGTTATATCAAGAAGTATATCAAGAAGTCAATTTTTTCCTATAAAGAAGTCACCTTACTTGTAGAGAAGTCACTTCACCTATAGAGAAGTCACTTCACTTGTAAAGAAGACAATTTGGCCTACATATAAGTCAGTTTAGCATGTAGAGAAGTGGAGATATCGACAGGTAAAAACTACATGTAGAGAAGTGGAAATATCGACAAGTCAAAACTGTATGTAGAGAAGTGAAGATATCGAAAAGTCAAAATTATATATAGAGAAGTGGAGATAACGACAAGTCAAAACTACATGTAGAGAAGTCATTAGTACAAAAAGTGTCAAACGCGTCTGTTGAAAAAGGTCATATGCGTCTGTTTTCAACAGATGTGTATGGAGGAGTCGTATCAGCTCTAAGACATATGCGTCTGTTGAGAACAGACACATATAAATATTAAGTGTCTGTTTAAAACAGACGTATCAGGTCTTAAACAGATGCATAAAGTTTTTGGGTCATTCTGGAATAGACACATATTGATACATAACAGCCGCATAAACTTAATATTGCGTCAGCTGTATTGACAACAGAATTGTATCATATGCTTATGCACAGGCCATTTTTCACCATGCCACCTGTTTTTCACAATACATCTAAAAAAAACCTAGAGCTGAACAAGAACATTCAAATTAAAAATAAAAATTTTATTAAGTCAACAGTCATTCAACAAACATACCGTTCAACATTAATTACAAGATTACATTTATTTGGAGCAAAATAAAAACCAACAGCTAAAAACAAAAAAGAAAACTAGTCAAATTTCAACTCCACTATAGCAAGATCAACATCCATTTAGCAGCCATCACTAAACATTAAATCTAAAACAATCTCTACAACACATAGAACAAACATGAAAATTATTAAAAGTGCAGATGTTAACTCAAAATAAAATGACATCAAGGGGGTATAGGCAAGCCACTTTATAGTTAAAGATAGAGTTTGGACAATAGTAAGCATGACTCATAAGATTTAAATATCGGAATCATCACTGAATATAATATGTTACAGACTACAGCTACTGCATATTTATTTATCCTCTTTGTGCAAATATTGAACAACTGATGACATTATAAATGATACAAATAAATTTTACCCAACTCCATTGTAAATTTTCTATTGTTTGATTACCATTGACTGATTAAATCACAATGTATACTTAGTTATGATAATTACAACCACCAAACTTCCTTATTGAAAGTGAAAACCAAAAAGTTATCTTCTTACAAAAACAACTGATCTATCAAGGCATTCACAGGTGAAATGTAAACAATAATATATATTAAAACAAAAATTGGCCAATCCCTAACGACTAAGCAAATTTAATCTAGGCATCTTGGTTTTTTCTATACCCTGACAAGGACTCGCATGGTAAGATAGAAATTTTGAATGATGACACTGTACAATAACTATAATTAATAGTACTTAAATTCTATAATATATGGCATGGATTGACAACAATGTAACAAAGTTTTCTAAACCACACAATCACTTAATTATTAATGTAGTACTTTAGTGCCCGGAATTTTCTGCCACTCTTATTTGCAGTGATCATGACATCATTAGTTTGGTTTGAAAACGGGAAACCTACATTTGTCTAATAAGTTCGGAAATCAGCCCGAACTCAATAGAACTATATACTATTATGTAGTTCTGTTTATGTGAGCTACGAGCGATTAGGTAGGCACATTATCATGCACTTGTGTTTAGGATGACTTGTGCAGGTGCCTAGGTGCTCCCTTCTTTTGTACGATATGTAGTTAAAGTTCAAGAAACCATTATAAAAGCCCTCACCCCGCTAATAATTTCAATAAAACAACACAGAAAGGACAAACATTAAAATTCATTTCTTTTAACCATTGAGCAATAATAGCATATTAGTTAATAATTGTGTTAAATTAATAATAACTCTAATTTAGCGATCAGAAATTTATAACACATGCACCTAAAAAATTAGTAAACATATAGATTTTCAATAACTCCCAACTCTTTTTCCGAGTACTAAGGCAGAGCGTTCCAGTTAGAGCATAACAAATTTCTGTCATTAAACCTTTAATACGGAAAAGCTTTGTAGATGATAAAAAATTTCAAGAGCAAAATTAAATAGTAAAAAGTTGGTTAAGCTATTCATCCATCAGTTAGACACAACAGTCTCTCTCTCTCATGACATACACCCAAATAAAAAATAATTACATACAACCGAAAAAACAACTAATTAATAAAACTATACATTATACATCAAGTTAAACAACACAAAGCAGATTACAAGAAGTGTACATAAACTTAGGCAAACAAAACTGTATCAACAGATTATTTAAAAACAAAGGATTAAAAAAATAAACATACCAAAATCAGGAAATTGTGAGACGGATGAGGCTGCACTTTCAGACCAAGCTCACCACTGGGCTTGTTGTTTTGATCTGGTGAGTAAACAACAAATTTATTATCCTATTTAGATAATTGGTTTTAAGCAAAACTTAGATAATTTATAATTTCTTTTAGACACAACAATTGCACAATTTCAATAAAGAATAATATTACTAAATATCAATAATGCTACACAAAAATGTCTAATTATTTAAACCTGCTGCAGTGCTAATAGAATCATTGCTTGCTACCATTAATTCTAATTTTTGGAGTCTTAGAACGAGCTTCGCAGACCTTGTGTTGTGTATGATACTTGCGGCAGTTGTCGAGGTCTGCATTGCACCCATCTACAAGACAGATTTGTGTATCAGCTCCATTGATAAGTTATCGTCGTCATGGTCGCCCCTTCTTGGACGCGCTTGAAGGTGATGACGTTATTTTCCTTCAACCAAGTACCCTATTTTGAATTAACTAAAAATCTCATTTAGTCTCCTTCGGGATAGCTAGTATACCCTTTAACTTGCGGAATATGTTAAATGGTTTCTTATTCATAAACATTAGAATCCCAAGAAGGTGACTTTGAATTCCTATTCATAGTTTATCTCTATGCTCCAAAACCTAATATATAATTATGTTAATCAATCCTTCTGACAATACAAGCTTCAAATAAGAGAAATAAAACATATCAAAAACAGTAAAGTATTAAAAGTTTCTAAATGAGAGAATAGTTTATAGGAAAATTAAAGAGTTCTGGACTACAGAGGCAAGTTCACAAAAATTACAACTGATGTTGCATAAAAACAAGCATGGACTTCCGTTTTCTACAAAAAAAGCTGAAGTAGAGAAGAAAAAAGAAATAATAAAATTTCAACTAAAACCAAGTCAAAGTTAACAATTATATAAGAACATTTTCAGGGAATAAAGGGAATGCAAAAATCTAGTCACAGGCATCGAAAAAAGAACTTTGTAATCAACAAACATAAACTGAAAAAAGAATCCAAGAACGCCAATTTACAAACTGAACTAGTAGAAATAGTGAAATAGAATATATTAAAATCAAAATACAAGAAAAAAAATTGGAAGTAAAAGTGTTAGTGATAGTACAGGTACTAACAGCAAGTAAACATAAATATATATATATATATATATATTATAGAGAGAGAGACAAATATATATAGAGAGAGAGAGAGTCGGGTGTGGGTGGAAGGTGAAAGGGAGGGGGAGATGAAAATACCTGAATCGAACGGAGCATGGAGATAAAGTGCGGAGAGCGGAAGGGGATCGGGTATAATCAACGAGGGAGCGCCTGTAGAATTAGAGTGAAGAGAGGAGATTTATTCGATTAATAATTAGGGTAGATGTAATTGGGACGAGGAGTGGTTGTCAAACTGGGGATGTTTTTGTTAATTGTCCGAGAATTTGAGTGATTGTTATATTTTATTTATTAGTTAAATTTTTATGTGTCTAATGCACAGACACAGACATATATAATCAAATAAAAGGCGTATTAAGCAGGCTTATGCGACTGTTGTATTTTAACAGACCTATATTAATGTCTGATAGACATATATTCATAGTTCGTACTAACATATGTGTATGCTGAATATATAACAGATGTATATAGTTACTTTATATGTCTATGTTCCTATAACAGACGTAAAAAGGGAGATGCGTATGATACTTTTTGTACTAGTGAGTGGAGATATCGACAAGTCAAAACTACACGGATAGAAGTGGAGATATCGATAAGCCATTTACACATATAAAGAAGTGAAGATATCGACAAGCTATTGTACATCTCGATATGGACATATCTATACAGTATGAAGATCTCGATACCAGCTTCAAGAATTATAGAAAGCATCAACCCTGAAGATTCAAGATTATCTGTCTACAAATCATTCTATCATTAGAATGGAAAGTCTACACATGCAACTTGAGGAGTGCAATATCAAGGGCCAAAATGAACTGGAAAATTGAGGTTCACGGACCTAGTAGATTGTATGCAGATTTACTGTACTTAAAATAGAAATGGACACAAGGACTTTAGAAACTGTGTTAGTCTATTTTAGTACAATTTCTGTAAACTATGCATGTTAATTTATAAAACATGTCACGGATACTTAGTTCAGATGTAACAAAATATATCTAGAATTTCTTTTATTCTCTCAAGAAATAGCCATATTCTAAAGTATTCAAGAACAAATATTTGTAGCACAACTGATTTGATTTTTAATATAAAGATCAAGTAAGTCTCGATAATTATTATTCTGTGTTTTCTACAGTTGATTAATTATCACTACAAAGTTCATACAATTTGTTGAGTTCGAAAACTAAAACACTAAGCTTGATTTTCTTGAAAGAAGTTTACAAATTCCAAAAGAAAAATAAAGAAACACATAGTCACCCCTCCCCCCTGTGTGCATTTCAGACATAACAAGTGGTATTATAGCAAAATTCGAAAGTAAACAAATTAAATCTTGGAAGTATGAGTGCACAAAAAACTTAGAAGTATCAAGATCCCTATTTTTGACAAATGTAACTACAGTCTGTGGAAAAAGAAGATGATGTTGTTCATCTGGATGGCTCATCCATTGTATCTTTAAATTCTCAAATATGGACCATTTATTCCTATTGTGAGGGTAACTGAAGCAACTTAAGGTGATGTAGTCATTCCTTGTCATTATGCTCCTAAATATCCCTCTACATACACTGAAGTAGAAAAGGAGAAAGTTTCACTTGACAGTGTTTTGCAACTCATTTTAATTAAATCTATTGATAATGTCATGTATAATAACATTATCAACTGTGAGTCAACCAGGAAAATCTGGGAGAAGATAGAGATCATGTGTGAAGGTATTGAGGAGTTGTGGTCAAACCACAGAAGAATTCTGCTCTCATAATATGAGGGTTTTATGGCTAAACCTAAAGAAGGCATTACTGAGGTTTTTGAAAAGTTCGACAAACTGATAAATGACTTACAACTGCATGGCAAGTTCTATAAGGCTGAGGAGGTCAACCTAAAATTCTTACTCACTCTTCCTGACTATTTGGAATAAAAGATCTTTGCAATAAGAGAAGAGAGAGATCTAGGGAGAATAACTTTGGAGGTTTTATTTGGTATTCTTAAAACCTGTGAACTAGAGATGATGTAGAGAAAATCATTGAAGCTGAGTTAAGGACATGTTATGGATGTGTCAAGTGTCTTGATAGCTAATGAGCAGAAAATAATTGGAAATGAAACTGAATCTCAGATTCAAGTTGTACAATTTGTTGAGCAGAAGAACAGAGAACCTCGAAAACAAGTATTCTGGAGTTAGAAGAGGATGAGTATTACACTCTTGATGAGTTAGATGAAATGGATCAGTTTATGGCCTACCTAGCAAGAAAGTTCTCAAACATAAGAGTTAATAATCCTTGGTATTTCAAGGGTAAAGGTCAAACATCCTACAACAATAACCGGAAGGGAAAAACTCAGAAAAGTGCAACTGGAAAAGATGGTTATAAGTCATGATCTATGGACATATCTAAGATTAGATGCTATAACTGTGATGAGCTTGGTCACTTTTCTAGAAAATGTCTATAAACCAAAGTAGGTGAAGAAATATAAGTCATACTTGGAGCTTGAGGGTAAGTATGAGGAACTTCTGAAAAAGCAACAGGAAAAAACTTGTGTTGTTGAGGGAAAGAGTTGGGATGACACATTTGTTGAAGATGATATTGAAGAATATGAAAATTATATTTGAATGACTTTAGAGGAAGGAGAGTCATCTGAATTACAATATGACGTACTTGTCCTAACCACCGTTGATTTAAATGCCTCACAATATAAGGAAAATTTTGAAAAACTGAGTATGAAAATGTTTCACACATTCATACAAACATGGTGGCTACAATTGACAAAATGAATAAATTATCAAAAGTGAATAAGAAACTGGAAATTGAGAAATAAGAACTAGAACTGAACTTATGAGTTTAGAATCAGTTAGGCAAAAAAATGAATAACTTAAAAATAAGCTGAAATTTGTAGAGTAGATAGAGGTGTAGTGAGAGATAAAATTGAGAAAAATGAACTTAAACTAAAGTCATTTAAAAATACTTTTAAATTACTTGGCCAATATCATGAAAAGAACAAATCTTGTGCAAACATAGCAATTGGGCGAGACTATGAGGTTAGTTCATCTCAAAACAAAAATCAAGTTTACAAAGGCAAAGAGAGTGTGAACAATGAAGTTCAGGTACTGCTTCAAAAGGTGAATGCACCATTGTTCAAAGCCTATGAGGTGAATTTCAGTGAACAAGAGCTCATCATCAAGCAAGAAATTGCATATGAAGAAAAATGAAACCACATTGAAGAAAAAGAAAAATAGGAATGGGAAAACTGGAGTCAGTAAAAGTAACATGTATGCCTATGTTACAGATGCCCCTAGAAAACATTTTGAAAACTATGGCTCAACAAATCACCTAACTTATCTTTGTAAAAAGACTGTTAGTGAGCCAAAGTCTGGGGTATGCAAATACAATAAAGAACAAACTAATGATCCTTATTCTTTTTATGATACGTTTGATCGCATACCCTGCAACATGAAGGTTATGACTAGTTGTCAGAAACTTAGAAAAGACCTAAAAAAATTAATCTTGGATCTTAGGTTAAAAATGTGAATGGTAATCAACCTAAAAACCTGTTTATTTTTAAAGCTCAAGTTCTACTCCTGCTAACTCTGCAAAAAACTGTTTGGGTAGCTAAAACTAGTTAAAACTCATTGTGTGCAGGCAAAAAGAATAAGATCACGTTAATCATTGATAGTGGATGCTCCAGGTACATGACATTAACTGTTTGAGGAGATGGCTGGCCATTTGGTAACCTTTGGAGACAACAGCAAGGGATTCATAATGGAATATGGTAGTTTGATATGTGGAATTATTGTCATTCAAGATAAAGCACCGGTTGAAAGTCTTAAAGTTAATCGTCTGAGTGTTAGTGAATTTACCGATAAAGGTTTTGAAGTTGCATTTGAGAAAGAAGATAACTCAATTACAAATAAAAGAATGGTGAAATTGCTCTCAAAAGATTAATAAAAGAAAGCCTGTTTGTTGCAGACATGAACTCAGCAAGCAACGACGAAGTATGTTACCTCTACACTAGGGCATCAAGTGAATAATGTAAATTTTGGCACAAAAAGTTCTCTCACCTGAACTTTAAAGCAATTAACACTATTATGAAAAGAGAATTAGTGAGAGACATACCCGCCTTGGAGTTTTCCCAAGATGAAATCTGTGAAGCTTTTAAGAAGGGGAAAATGAAAACATCAAGTCACAAAAGCAAAATTGTGAATTTTATCAATGCTCCTCTACAACTTAACTATATGGATTTGTTTGGTCCTCTGAACGTCATGTCCATTTCTAAAGAGAGATATGAACTAGTAATGGTAGATGACTAATCAAGATACACTTGAGAGAAATTTATGCATTCTAAAGATGAAACTCCCTACATTATCATTGAGAATGTAAAGAAGATTGAGAATCATGCTGAAAATGACAATTATGTCAAAATATTGAGAATTGACAATAGTACTGAGTTTAGAAATTCCATTCTAAATGATTTCTATAAAGACAAAGGCATCACTGAAGATTTCTCATCTCCAAGAATACCTCAACAAAATGGTGTGGTTGAAAGAAAGAATAGATATCGGGTTGAAGCTGCGAGAACATTGTTATAAGATGCCAATCGGCCAACAAGCTTTTGGCAGGAAGAGGTTAACACAACATATTATACTCGGAACATTGATTTGGTGAACAAAATCATTGGAAAGTCACCTTACTCAATCATGTCTAAGAATTATCCTACAGTTAAACATCTTCATGTGTTTAGAAGCAAATGCTTTGTGTTGAAAGACAATCCTGAATATGTTGGCAAATTTGACTCTAAAGTATTTGAAGCTATTTTTCTTGGGTATTCATTGGAGATGACTACTTACAGGGTATATGTACTAGAGCAAAGAAAGATCATAGAGAAAACAGATGTGACATTTGAAGATGACAAGTATCATGGTTTGGAATATCTTGATAAAAGTGAAGATGAAGCCTTGAATTTTGAAAATCTCAACTTTGATAGTGATTCTGAAGATGATAAAAACAATGCAGACCATGGAGAAGAAGGAAGTAGTGATCCAGGAATTCTAATTTTTGAGTTTTGCTTTGTACGATTATTTGGCATAATATCTTGTTCTCTATCAATTATGCCAGTATGCTTTTAGAATATGAAACTATAGATATCAGAGATGATATTTTCTTTTACTTGATCCTAAAACAAGATGCTTGATTATTTTATCACAAGTGAAAAAAAATTATGGCTCCATAAGACATCTTATATACCTTAGGGTTGGCTTGGTGGAGATCTGACAGAGTAGTATCGCATCCTTTACTAGTAATAGAGTGTTTGGGGGATATTCCTCTATCAATAGAGTATCATCTTTATACTTATTGGGAATGGACTATACATGGAGTGTCTGGTAGGTATTTTGGGCCAACCAAAACACTGATGGGTATTTTGGAACATGACTATTAAAATATGGTTATTTAAGGCTTTTACCGTAATAAAATTGTAAAATAAGTTCTATTCAAAAGAAATTTAATATAATTAAAAATTACCAAAACTTTAATTGAAGAAAAACAAAACAAATTTGTTTAGAAGTATAGGCAGAATAGTAACTAATTGGTTGAGACCATGAACAAAGAAATCTTAACTTAGTTTATGAGTACACACAAGATGGTAGTTTTGGTTCCAATAATGTGTGGTACATAGAGATGTTAAATCAAGCAATGTCATATTAGATTCCAGTTCTGACTATGAGCTAGGTGATTTTGGATTGGCAAGATTAGTTGATCATGACAAGGGTGCACGGACTATTGTGGGCAGGACCCGGGGCTAAATGTCCCCTGAAGGTTTTGCTAGGGGCCATGCTAGCAAGGAATCTGATATTTTTATATTCATAGTGAGAAATGGACCAAAATGACATAATTTGGAGATAAAAATTTCAAAATGGCACAACCTAAATTAATAACCCAAAATAGCACTTTTACACATTACATCCTGTAACGTTTTAAAAACATGTCAAAACACTACACGATATAGTGTTTTGCCTTCTTTTCTATATATTAAGTACCACCACCCTACATCATTTAACGTGTTGTGGTTATTTTTTTTAACATCTCATTGTGTATCATATTGGAGACCAGAAAAACCACTTAATCTTACATTTTTGACATTCGCTTTTTATTTATTATTTTTAAATTTTAAGAGTGTAACTAAATTTAACAAATTTTAGTTTTTTTTGTTCAACAGTCCCTTTTGTATTTTACAAATATTAAAATTTGAATAAAAGGTTCACCAATTTAAGGTTTAAGATTTAGGTAAATTGTAGAGGCTAAACCCTAATTTAATCTAGGGTTTAGGGTTAAAAATGTAAACTCTAAATTAAACAATTTTATAATTTAAGGGTGTAACCTAATTTAATTTTTTTTTTTACATTTTAGGGTTCATCAATCACCCTTTGGTTTATATAAATATTTAAAAACAAATTAAAGAGTTTAAGTGTGAATTCTAAATTAAACATTTTTATAATTTTAGGGTTTAATATTTTTTTTGGGTTTAAAAAAATATATATTTAAAATAATATGTGTAAAACATTAGATGAAATAGTGTTTTGGGGCCAAAACACTATATGATGTAGTGTTTAAGTGTGGAAACATTACATTATTCCATGTTTTACATTTTACAAAAAGGAAGTGGTGAAGGCCCTAAGTGATGTACCATTTTGGGCTTTTTTCTAATGAAGATGAAGGTTGTATCAGGTGGCATTGCCGCTGCTTTTTCTTGCTTATTTACATTTGAATATAGTCAGTTATAATTTCCTTTTGTTGGTGTCTTTGTCTTTCACTATACTGATATATTTTGATGGGGTCTCTGTAATGTCTAGTGTAAAATTGGTAGGATCGGGGAATGGTGGTCTTTTGTTATCAGTTTGTTAGGAAGCAAAAGTGTATGGGATTAAAAGGAAACTTAATGTTCTTGTGGTCCTTTCAAAACTCATGGCTACTAATAGGTTGTCGTTTATTTCTTGCATCCCTCACGTGGACCAACATTAATAGTTGTGCCAAAGCTACAAGGTGCTGGTGATTTTAGGGCTTGGAAAAGACCTTTTGAAATACACTTGTCAGCAAAAAGGATGTTTGGTTGATGGAACAGTGAAAAGAAGTATCATTGATGCAGTTAAAGCAAGATAATGGGACACATATGCAACAACATGATGATTTCAAGTTACTTGGAAGCAACTTGAAAATATATATATTTTCCCTAACTAATGGTATCATGAAAGTATTTAAATAGAGATCTGTTTAATCTAATCAAAACTGTATGAAGGTGAGTGACTATTTTACTTGCCTGAGTAGGTTATGGGAAAATATTGAGTCAATGAATGTGTTTGCCACTCTCACTGGCATTATACCAGTAGTTGCAAAGCTTTTGCAGGCCATAGAAAACATGAAGGATGAGTCATAACTTTTCCTATTTTTAAATGGACTAGATGAGGTGTATAGTGTGCAGAGAAGCCAACTCCTAATGATTACACCTCTACCGTCTATGAAAGTAGCATTTGCAAGTGTACAACAAAAGGAATCTTAAAAAAGAAATCTTGACTCACGGAGTGCTTGGTGATGGTGACATTATGGTCATTTACGGCAAAAGAAGCATGGATAAGAACTTACAATGTACTGCGTACATGAGAAATGGACCCAATAAAAAAGGTTGTAGGGAATTGATAGGTTACCCTAGATAACATTCTAAGTATAAGTCTGCTCTAAAAGGTGCACCTAGTAAATTGCTGGGAGATAGAGTAGGGGGAATAAGACATGCCAACAATGTACAAGGTAATACTACAGGACTATGACATGTAAATAACTTCAACAATTACTAAACTAGATACCAAAGGACAATTCTGGAAACTAGAAAGGGAATGAAACAGATGAAGAAATTGATTATGGTTTCTCCGTTATGGTGTATAGTAATAAAGGCAGAATGAAGAAATCAATCGAGTGGATCATAGACTCTGGGGCATCCGACCACATGACTTCTTCTATAGAAAACATGGTCAATGTCAAAAAGCACCAACCTATTCATCACCCTACCAACTGGTGCCACCGCAATAATCACACACATTGGAGACGTGTTGTTGAGAAACGGTTTGAAATTAACCACAGTTCAAACATAGTTTATTATCCATTCACAAATTATCCAAAGAATGAAAGTGAAATGTTATCTTTCAACCTGAGAAATGTGTAATTATAGATATAGAAAAAAAGGAGTAATTGGAACAGGCCAAATGAGAGAGGGATTGTAGTATTTAAAAGATGATGGAATGTGTGTGCTAGGTAAAGCAATGTATAGCCTCAAGTCAACCAAACCTGCACAAAGAGAGAAATGAATGGTTGTTAATCAATATGTATTGTGGCATCAGAGGCTTGCACACGCCTCCATATCTAAATTGCAGCACATAGATCAAGTGAAGCCATTCTAAAAGAATCTAGACCAACAGGTTTACCTCACATATCCATTCTCTAAAATGACTAGACTCCCTTTTATTGTTAGTCATTCACATGAAGTAAAGTCATTTAATGTATTCCCTCCGTCCCTCCCAATTGTTATCGTTTCTGTGAGAGTGTCGGCACATGAAAAGAAAGTATAGTTTTATAATTTTTTTTAAAAATTTTCTTTTTGTGAATAAAAGTTTAAACACTCTATTTTTATTGAGAAAAATAAAATTTTTAAAAAAATTTAAAGAACTATATTTTTACTTCATCTTAAAATGCATGCCGGACACTCCCCCAGAAACGATAACAATTGGGAGGGACGGAGGGAGTATTACATAGTGACATATGGGGCCCTTATAAAATGACCAGAAGAGGGAAATATAGGTATTTTCTAACACTGGTAGATGACTTTAATAGAATGACTTGGGTTTATTTGTTGGAGAAAAAATCTGACTACTCGCGAACATTAATTAAGTTTGAGAAATATGTTGAGAATAAATTTCAAAGAAAAATTATGAATGTGAGGTAACACAATACCCTTGAGTTTGCACAAAAATAATGTGTTGAGTATTTTGGAAAAGGGGGCATTATTCCCCTTAATAGAATGACTTGGGTTTATTTGTTGCACAAAAAATCTGACCACTTGGGAACAATAAATTAAGTTTGAGAAATATGTTGAGAATCAGTTTCAAAGAAAAATTATGATTGTGAGGTCACACAATGCCCTTGAGTTTGCACACAAATAATGTGTTGAGTTTGCACCACTGTAAGAGCTATGCTGTAGGTGGCAGCAATGAAAAATTGGCATGTACACCAATTAGATGACTCGAATGCTTTCTTGAATGGTGACATCGAAGAAGTGGTTTACATTATTTTGCCTCAAGGTGACAGAGGCATATGGGGAGCAGAATTAACATAGGAGAGCACCTTTCAGGAAACCATACAGAAATGGAACGATTGGTGTATATATTGATCAAATTCCATTATGGCTTGCGTCAGGCGTCTCGCCAATGGCATCACAAATTTCCAATGACACTAATCTCCTTTTGTTTTAAACACTCCAAAGCATATTACAACCTTACTCGTAGGTGGTAACCATTACTCTGGTATTATTTTCGTGGATGATACACTGATCTCAAGGAACTGCGAGGAGGAGATAGGGAATCTAAACTAGGTGTTTTCATAGCACTTTAACATCAAGGACATGGGGCATGTATATTATATCTCGGGGCTGGAAATTGATCTAAGTGAAGCTGATTTCTTTGTGTCACAGAGGAAATACGTGTTGTACCTTTTGAAAGAATTTGGCATGATGACATCGACTTCCAACAGACACTTCAGACTATTAATTCTAAGTCAAAACTAAATAAAATTATAATAATTAATACAACTGCATATTACATTTGATGACTATTACAAAAGTGCAGCTAAAAAGGAAATTCAAAAACCAATATACTCAAAACGTAGTGTCCTCGAATTACAGTGTTATCGAACTTGAACTTTAAATCGAACCTAAAAATTAAAAGAATGGGATATGAAGCCCAGCAAGTAACTATCATATAACGGCTCAAAATAATATTTTTAAATCTTTTTTAAAAACTCAATTTAGACATGTAGCACATAACAGAGATCACATAAAATCATACATATTCGGTAACAAGTTGAACAAAGATGTACACGATATCATCTATAACAACGTAATATTTTTAAATCTTTTTCATAAACTCAATTTAGATATGTAGCACATAGCGGTGATCATATAAAATCAAACATATTTGGTAACAAGTTGAACAAAGATTCACAGGATATCATCTATAACAATTTTTAAAAGACAAGCACACGATATATCATATAACATACATATTCAAAATTATTATTTTTATTCATTAATCAAATTTTTATGTCAAAATCTTTCGGTTCTAAATTACCCTCATACTATGCCTGCGACACGACTTTATAATTCGATATTCGATGGTTCGATGGACACCAATTTACGCCCTTGTTAAGACAATCTCAGCAAGCCATCCGTATATTCCGGAACGTGCGTAAACTAGTTATATATATCACAGTATCTAGTGACCGCATTCTATGATTCGATACGCAACTAAAATTATGGGATCTTGAAAAAAAATTAATGATCACATATCCATATCTTATTCACGATAACAAAATTAAATATCCGATAATACATAATCAAACATAACAGGATACGTTATATAATAAATACGGTACAATGAATAGTTACTTACTAATCAATTAAGAATATACAGGCAGACAATATATACGTTACACAGTAATACAAAGCAATGAATATTCACTTACCTAAATCACGCACAAATAAGTCACATTGGAGCACATATTCAATCCTTAATAACTTGTCAAACACGAAACATCGAAACTCTCGATCTTCTTTACAATTCCAATTCAGACCGGATCTGAATTTAGTCTTTTGACCCTTTAAAATTATGTTTTCTTGATAATCATGAAACAAGAAAGTTGAATAAAATGAAAAGACCTTTATGAAAAGTCCATAATCAACAAATTCTGATTTATGATAAATTAACTGCAAATTTTAGAAACCTACTGATTTTTGTTTATAAAAGCTCTTCGAATTTTAATAATTAAAACGAAGAAGACGAATATGAGGAATATATAATGTTACAAAACCTTATTTCATAACTGTATTAAAATATGATCCAAATTTTAAGCTCATTAGTCTAATTCAAATTTTAATATCTTAATCATTATCTAATTTTAATCCTTTTTCCTATTATTATTATTATTATTATTATTATTATTATTATTATTATTATTATTATTACTATTTTGTTGAAAAAACTACGGATATTACACCACTCCACTCAAATTTCCTTGGGATACCCATGTAAACTTGGCACCAGAAAAGGGATAACAGCAACAAGACCTACAAATATATTTACATATGCTCGGAAAATTGATCAATCTTGCTCAATATATGCAAAAACCCACAAACATACATATACATGCAGCCAAAAGCATATTACGATATTTGCTACACAACCTTGCACAAGGCATCCTCTTGGTGTCATCCTTGGCTGCCCAGTTTACTGCCTATTGTGATAGTGACCGGGTGAGCTGCCCCTTTACGAGAAAGTCAGCGCCTGGGTTTTATATACTGCTGGGTTCTTCTCAAAATTCCTGGAAAACGAAGAAAGAATCCCTCGTTGCAAGGTCAAAGGTGGAAGCGGAGTATAGGGCAATGGCTTTAACATGTTGCGAGATCACTTGGTTGTGTTTCAAGGACAATATCTTCCTTGACTTTCCACCAATAGTAATCAAAAGCGACAATCAAGTTACCCTTGCCAGAGCTATTAACTATGTTCTTCATGAGCGAACGAAGCACACTAAAATTGATTGTCACTTCATAAGGGACAAAATCACAACCGAAGAAGTTATCAGCACTCATGTTTCGTCACACTAGCAGACATTCTTACCAAAGGGCTTCCTGTCAGACAACACAATTTTCACTTTAGCAATTATAGTGTCTCTACAAGTACCCCCACTCCACTTGAGGGGGCCTAATTGTAAGGGCCCGAACTTCTGGACTATTAAATCTAAATACCGAAACTTAAATAAAATAAATTCTTAATCGATAACTCAAATATATCACGAAGGTCAAAGCAGCGGTCAAACTCAATAATCAAAATCATAAAAATGGAGACGCAGGTCCACAAATCCGATAATAATTGTCTAAACATATAATCAAATTTAATCAAAAAAAACAAAGTCTTTATTCTAATTCAAATTACACGAAACTAGTTCTCATTCCTTACTCTTAATATGCTCCGAAATTCTGAACCTGGAATAGGTGAGCTACAAAGCTCATCAAGTATAAATTGACTAACTATTTAACTGAAAAATAATGGATGTTATTAATAAAATGATTTTTCTCAAAATAATAATATTCTTTTGTAAAATATTTTCAAAAATAAAGCCAACCAAAAGTTTTATAATTTAAAATTCAAAATTTAAAACCGAACAGAACAAAACAAAATTTTATAAAAGAGCAGAACATAGTAAAAACAGAACGAAACCATAATTCTTATAAATAACAAAATCTTGATCTACGGCTACACTTTGCTCGTAGCCGGCATCATATTCTTATTCTTATTCTTTATACCACACATTTCCAGTGGCCGACATCTAAAGTTCAATAATTACGCGCCCTTAATAGGTATAAGGGGATCTAAGGCTAGTTCCGGAACTATAGCGTAAATTATAAACGGATTCGAAAATGTAGAGACTGGCTTCTAAAATTCACGTATACTTATATCTTATAATTTCGAAATCAAAGTTCGTATATCTTGCACGAAATCAAAAACAGAATTGAAATATCATTTCGGAAAATTAAAAAGTAAGTCAAAAGTACTTACCTCAAGGTCGACACTTAAAATCCAAAATTAATACCGCAAACAAATCCTAAAATTTAATAAGCAGAGAACAATTAATTATTTAATCTATAAACAAACCTTGATTATACATTAATAAGGTAAGATCACAGAAATCATAATAAATCGAACCAAGTTGTTATCTTAACAGGAAAGAAATGATTTGCAAGGCTAGTGCACATCACACTAGATAAATTATTACACCGACAACAATTAATCACTTAAAAATATTGGGAAAAATCTCAAATTGGTCACTGAAGTGAAGCTGTAGTATCAAAATTTTGATTAAACTTAATGGGGTCTCAAGCATACCAGTCTAGTAACCGATAATGACATTTATGTTAGATTGACCGGTTGACCAGATGGGAAGGTGACATGGCCAACGTTTCTTGGACATAGTGGATTATAACGACTCTTTCAGTAGCTGAGGTGGATTGTAACGTTATAAATTAATCAAACACATATCTCTTCTCTTCTCTAACCCAATATATATATATAGCTGTTTCTTACTAAAATCACAAGTTTTAGTTTTTAACATATATGAGTACTTCTACCATGAAATCGAGCCAGAAAAGGGAGCAAAAATGGTGTTGGTATGGTAAAAGAGCTAGGGTGAATACCTCATGGACTCACAATAACCCAGGAAGACGATTTTATACAAGTGGTACAGTGAAGGTAATTGGAACATTAATTAGAAATTATACATATGGTACAATGTTGGTGTGGCTTGTTTGTATACATTTTTTATACTTGATTTGAAATTTTGATTTTTTGTTACATCGAATTTTTTAGGAAGTTGGTGCTGGATCCCATTTTTTTGAATGGTTTAATCTAGATTTCAGTGGAAGGACATTTGGTGTGATTACTCATTTAAATCTCAGAAGAATTTATTTGGAGGAGAAATTGAAGCTTGTGGAGGAAAATCTTGCAGAAAATGGTGAGAAAATGAATGCCTTGAATGAAGATGTGCGTGATCTGATGGTGGAGAATAATAGCTTGAAGACACAATTGAAAATTTGTGCAATTATTTGTGTATTAATGTTTGTAGTGGTGTTAATGTTCAAGTAGAGTAGTAGATGTAGAAGATGTGGTTGATGGCTGGTAGGTGGATGGAATGAATGTGGTTGTTATCGGGTAGATGAATGTGATGAATGACTGCAAATATCATGTATGTAATAAATATTTGAATGATTACAAATGTGGTTTAATGAATATATGCCCCCTGTATAATCATAAGGGCAAATGAACATGCGCAATATAAAAGCAGTAGCCCCTTTAAATTGCATAAGAAATGTCTTACAAAAGCATTTGGAACATAATCTCCAAAATCAAAGCATTTAGCTTACAAATGACCAAATAAAAGTCTTCAACATACCATATTCTCCAAAATAACAGTACAAACCATAATTTCCAAAATACTTAACCAAAAGTAAAAGGGGTTCAAAATGCTAGTAAAAGACATTCAAGTATACAATTAATCTGCAATTGTGAGTGGATCATCTTGACTATTCTTGAACTTGAACTACTTCTTTGCTCGAAGTCTGGTTGAGGTCCTTTGTGTCACTCCAGCTACAGATTGAGAGGTTCTTGCTGGTTTGAACTAGGACACCCCAGGTTGTGGGAGTAGCAGAGCCTTGTCACCCACAGCTCCCCTCATATTTTCTTCCAGCTTCTTTGACTTATCCCCAGTTAAGCAAAATACTTTACCTGCAGGGTTGTCATCTTTCACAAAGGGCAATTTTCTTTTAGGAACTTTGATTGGTTCAACTGTGTTTTTTTGTGTGGCCACTGATTCTTCTGCTTGACTTTCCACAGGTGCTCCATCCTCTATGCCATTATATGTCATCTTTACATTTCTCCTAATTGAATCTTCTGCCTCTTGACATGTTTTGCTTTCATAGACCTTGTGTCTTCTTGTGTGACCACTAGGTCTTGAGCCTCGGTATGTACAGGATCTTCATCATGAGATTGTTGGCCCTTATCATTTTTTTGACTTGTTTCCTTACTTGAAGTTACTTCCTCCTTAGCTCTTTAGTGCTCTTCTTCTTCACAACATTTTCAGAGTTCTTTACTGAATATTGACCTTGGTCAGACTCTCTTGTGTGTGTTTCCTCAAGTGGCACTTCATTCTTATTCGCACAATTAGACTTCCTGTGTGTTTCCTAACCACATATGCTACAATGCATGATCCTTTTATTGATATACCTCTGCAGAATAGGCCATGATTGTGATGTTTGAGACCTATTACCACCCTCCCAGCTTTCCTTTCTCCTCATTCTTTTTGGTCTTCCCCTTATTTTTTTGGAAGATCTGGTGGCAGTAGCTCTTCAGTTGAGTGTATCTCCCAAAATTCCTCATATTTTAAGGCTTCAAGTGGGAATCTATAAGATGCCATAAGTTTCTCTTTCTTGTAGAAATCAGATACATAGTCTACTGGATGGTGTCTTCTATCCTGGATTGCAGCTATGACATGTTCACATGGTACACCAATCAAGTCATAGGCCTTGCAATCATAAGACCTTGCATCTAGATCAATCGTCACAACTCTGGTCCCCATTTTCACTGAATAAGTTGTTGCAGCATTCTATCTTGCTCTCCAATTCCTTGATTCTATGACTAGCACATCCAGCTTCTTCTTAGTTTAGGACACAGCTGAGAGTCATACCTAATCATGGCATCTCTGTTCACTCTGATCATAGTCAAGAGCTTGAAATATATTTCCTGGATCATATTCAGCAAGGACATGTACCTACACATATTCACACAGTACATTACGTACATTTGAAAGTAAATAACATATTCACTGAGGACATTACTCATTTGAAAGAAAATAACATATTCACCTTTCATGTATTATCCAGTTATTAAAGCATTCACTCATATTGTTCTCAACATTATCAGCCCTGTTGTGTGTTGAGAAGTGTGCCTTAGTCCACACCTTTGGAGGTAGTTTATAAAGGTGTTCATATGCATGCTTGGACAACTTTTTCAATTCTTTCATTGCTCTAGTATGTGTTGCAGGGTATGTAGACATACAAGCATTCCAGAATGCTCTTTTAAGAAGCAAATATGAGAACCTGAAATAAAATGAAAGTTCATATAATAAGCTCTAATATGTTTGCACATAGTTAGAAACAAGAAATGTATCAATTATTGATGACATACCATTTCCTGTAGTTGCTGTATAGATGTCTAGCACAGAACCTGTGCTCAACTCCTGGTAACAAATCCTTTAAAGCATTGTCAAGTACCTTTTGCTGATCAGATATAATGGTGTACCAAGTGCCATCACCAAGTCCAAGATCTTCAGTTAATAAGTCAGTAAACCATCTCCATCTATCTGTATTCTCACTCTCAACAACTGCATAGGCTACTGGAAACATCTGATTGTTACAATCCCAACCTACGGCTGAAAGCAACTGGCCTCCACAGATTATCTTCAAAAAACACCCATCAAAGCCTATGACAGGTCTACACCCAGCCTTCCAACCTTCCCTCTATGCATGATAAGATATGTATATCCTCTTACACTTGTTGAGATCACCCTCATTAAGCCTACTAGTCCTGATCTGCACTGTGTTCTTGGGATTACTAGGTAAAATATCATGCCCCATATCCCTCAGCCTTGAGTATTGCTCCTTCAAAGCTTCATGCACACCGTCTAATGAAGCCTTTCTAACCCTTAATATTTTAATCCTTGGCACCTCAATCTCTAATTCTTTTTTGATTGCCTCTGCCATTTCTTTGACTTTCCACTGTGGGTTTCTCCTAACCCTTTTACCATAGATTTCAGTTAGATATTTCACACTAGCAACCTGTTTGAATAGGGTTTAGTACAATTATGTTCATTCACCAAGGTTTTAATGGTATAATTCTCACCATCTTTGTCTTTGTTGCACCATATGTAAAACTTGCAATCAGCTGCATAACATACTTGACACCTTTTAGAATCACTAGTAACAAATTGAATTCCCCTTCTATCCCTAATTCCATACTGCCTCACAGCATCTCTGAACTCTGCCATACACCTAAACTTCATCCCCACCTGCCACCTTATAATCTCATCTTTTTGTCGATACCTAACAGTGGTCCTAGATTTCTTCCTATTCTTGGGATTTGGAGGCCCAACATAACCAATCCTAGCATTCTCATCTTCACTAAAAGATGACTCTTTTCTTAGTTCCTCAGAAGCAAAGTCAGAGTCATCATCACTCATATTGCTAGGATTGGTTACTCTAACATCAGACTTAGTTTTGTTAATGGTTAATGACTCTTTAAATTTTTTGCAATTTTCTCTATTAGTTCTGAGTTCATCATCACTCTCTCCAAACTCATTATATAGACTTTCTTCATCAAACTCAGAGCTCTCTGTTTCTACATCATATTCAAGATCAAATGGATCACTGTAATCACTACATTGTTTTTCCCTCCCCCGCCCCCATTATTAGTGCCATAAATCACCTCATCTAACTCATAATGATCCACATACAGATCAATTCTACCTAAACCTCTATGTATCTCAACTATCTCTCTCACTGAATTATCATCAAATAACAACCTTGTACCATTTTCCCATGTTTTCCCATTAGTTTTGAAGTACACTAAGGGTGTGTTTGGTATTGCTGTTGCAGACAGCAACAGCAGCTTTTCGCTGAAAATCAGTTAAAAAACTGTTTGGTAAAATTTAAAAGATGATTTTCGAAAAAGTGCTTTTAGCCTAAAAGCTGCTGTTAGAGAAAGAGGTCCCCCCATGCTTTTAGAAAAAGCTGCTTTTCAGCTATTGCGAGAAGCAGATGCTGATTTCACCATCAAATCATACCAAAAGCATCATTATTTTTAATTTTTTGCATCAACACATATACGTATCAAAAAAATTACCAAACAGTCATCTGATTTTTATAACAGCACTTTTTTCAGCAGCACTTTTTCTAACAGCAAAGCAATTTTTAACAGCAATCCCAAACAGAGCTTAACTCACTAGGGTGATAACTAAATTTACAAGCTAACTCATCCAAATGTCTAAAAGACAACAAATCAGTGTCAATATCCTCTAGAACATCAACTTCACCACCCACATACTTGATATTGGCGTAAAATCACCATGGTTGTGTATGTATAAAGACACCTTCGACATTGAACTGTAACATGCAAATAAATACAACAACTAAGCACGAAACACACAAGTTCAGATTAATCAAATTAAATAAAACAACATGATTTACATAATCAGATTAAATACAACAACATAACTTACATATACGAACATGGTAAATCAAATATCAAAATGATATTACACATACATACCCAGATAACACAACAATCGAAGTTCAATATGCATACATAAGTGTTGTTAAGATTCGATTGAACATACATCTTCAATTTTAGACGATTTGAACCACCTCCGAACAAGTTTCCGCACTCGATTTGATATTTAAGGTTTCTCTCACACCTCGATTGAACATATTAATCCCTAATTTGGTATGTGACGGGTCAGTTTAGTTTTATTTCTAATTGTCATTTTGTTATTTATTTTTCATTTATTTTATTTTTAATTTTCGGGTCTGACTCACGTTCCACATAACACCACTGAGCCACTCTGTCCAAGATATGTTGGCCATGTCACCTTCCCGTCTGGTCAACCGGTCAAACTAACAGAATTGTCATTATCGGTTACTAGAGTGGTACGCTTGAGACCCCGTTAAGTTTAATCAAAATTTTGATACTACAGCTTCACTTCTGTGACCAATTTGAGAATTTTCCCTAAAAATATATTTATGCAAGATAACAAACAACCATTAAAATATTGATATTCAGATTACTAAAGGGATCGTTAAATGGGCATAAAGGCCTATTATGATTTCTGTGATCTTACTCTACTAATGCGTGATCAAGGTTTATTTATAGATTAAATAATTAATTTTTCTATTCTTATTAAATTTTAGGATTTGTTCGCATTATTAATTTTGGATTTTAAGTGTCGACCTTGAGGTAAGTACTTTTGACATACTTTTTAATTTTCCGAAAAGATTTTTCAATTCTGTTTTTGATTTCATACAATATATAAGAACTTTGATCTCGAAATTATAAGATATAAGTATATGTGAATTTTAGAATCCAGTCTCTACGTTCACTACAAGAAAAATGACCTTTTCCTACCAAACAAATCAAACGAAAATATTTTGGTAGGAAATGGTAGAGCAATTCCTACCAACATATAATCTGGTAGGAATCACTCCAAGTGGGGCCAGATTTTGTACACGCAAGTATCAAAACCTACCAATATTGGTAGAAAACTCAAAACCTACCAATTTTGGTAGGTTTTGACCATAATTTTATACCGAAATGGTCCCAGCAACCACATTCTCAGCCCTCATATGTTTTGAAAAAAGAAATAATATCATTATTCTGAGACTATTTCCTACCAAGTTTGGTGGGAATTATTTCCTACCAATTTTGGTAGGTTTTAATAGAAGTTTATACTAACACTTCCCCACCATCCACATCACTAGTCCACATATTATTAAAAGTAAATAACATTTTTTTGAAACATGAAAATAAATTAATAATTCAGGGTCGTTTCCTACCAATATTGGTAGGAAATGGGTGAAAACTAAGAAAAATGTGCTTTTTCGTTTTTTTCGTCTATTGTATGTCATACTTTTGTTGATCAAACTCCAAAGATATAAATATCTATTTATTTTAGTAGTGAAACTCAAAAGTTAGTTGATTATACTTACATTCCAGTGTTTCTATTTTTAAAAAAAATATATAATTATTATGAAAAAAATTATTAAAATAAGAAAATGTTTCAATAAATTAAAATGTTAAAAGTGAAATGTCATTTTATAGTAAAAATATTGAATAAGAAAATAATTATAAATAAGACGAAGAGCGAGATTGTTCGATATTTGAGATAGCTTTTATATTCATAGTTTATGAGTTCTTGAGGGTTACAAAATATAATTTTTTTCATTTTTTTATTAATCCAACCTTACGAATATCATGATCTATATATTATAATGTTATGATAATTTTTTTTAAAAAAAAATAAATATATTGTGTTTGCTATTTTAACAATCAACACAAGTTTGATAAGTGCTTCTTACTAGTGTTTAGTCTCAGATTAATGCTTCAGTTTCTTAAAAAATATTTATGAATTATCCAACCATACGGATGATAAGATTTATATATTTTATTGACATGATAAAATTATAAGAAAAAAATAAATCTATTCGGTTTGCTAATTTAATAGTCAACCAGTAGTTTGACTAGTTCTTCTTACCAGCATTTATTGTCATATTAATGTTTCGATTTTTATAAGTATTTATGAATGATCGAACCATAAGAATATCAAGATTTATATATTTTAGTGATATAATAAAAATATTTAAAATATATAAATGTATTTGGTTTGCTATTTTAACAACCAACAAGTAGTTTAACTAGTAACTCTTATCGGTGTTTATTTTAAAATATTTATGAACCATCCAACCATACGGTTGTCAAGATCTATATATTTTAGTAATATTAATTTTTTTTTATAAAAATAAATTTATTTTTCATATTATTTTAACAATCAACCAATGGTTTGGATAGTACTTCTAACTAGTGTTTATTCTCATATTCATGTTTTGATTTTTATAAAAGTATTTATGAATGATCCAATCATATAGATGTCAAGATCTATATATTTTAGTGATATGATAAATTTATTAAAAAAAAGTATTGGGTTTGTTATTTTAGCAGTCAAGTAGTAGTTTAACTAGTTCTTCTAACTAGCGTTTAGTACCATATTGATGTTTCAATTTTTTAAAAATATTTAAAAAGGATCCAACCATACGGATCTTAAGATCTATATGTTTTAGTGACATGAAAATGTTTTTAGAAAAAAATAATTTTTTTTTGTTATTTTAACAATCTACCAATTGTTTGAATAGTACTTTAACTAGTGTTTAGCCTCATATTAATGCTTCAATTATTTAAAAATATTTATGAATGATCCAACCATACAGATATCAAGATCTATATATTTTCTTGATATGATAAAATTTTTAGAAAAGGATAAATGTATTCAGTTTGCTATTTTAACAGTCAACCAGTAATTTGACCAATTCTTCTAACTAGGGTTTAGACCTATATTGAAATTTTATTTTTTTTAAAAAAATATTTATCAATGATCCAACTGTACGGATGTTAAGATCTATATGTTTTAGTGACATGACAAAAGTTTTAGAAAAAAATAAATTTATTTTGTTTGTTATTTTAACAAAAACCAATTTTTTGAATAGTACTTCTAACTAGTGTTTAGTCTCATATTGATATTTTGATTTTTATAAAAAAATATTTATGAATGATCCAACCATACGGATATCAAGATTTATATATTTTGGTGATATGATAAAAAATTTCAAAAAAAATAAATTTATTTTGTTTGTTATTTTAATAATTAAAAAATGGGTGGACCAGTTCTTCTTACTAGCGGTTACTCCAATATTCAGGTTTTGATTTTTTTAAAACTGTTTATGAATGATTCAACGGTACGGATATCAAGATATATATATATATATATATCCAATATGAAAAAAAATTTGAAAAAATAAATGTATTTGGTTTGCTATTTTAACAGTCAACCAGTGATTAGACGAGAATTTTTTACTTCTGTTTGGCCTGGCTCGACTCGGCTCGTATTGATGGAGAAAACTTGTATCTAGATCCGCTCGACTTGGCTCGTTAGTTAACGAGTTTGAGATGGAACACATTATTTTATTCGATAAGAAAGCTCGGGTCGGCTCTGCTCACAAAAAAAAAAAGCTCGACTCGGTTCGATCAAAACTCGGATCAGTTCGTTCGTGAACAGCTCTGCCTATCGATAATTGAAGGAAATAAACCCTAATTTCACGAAATTTCAAACATGGAGCCAAAACTAAAATTTTAAACATGGAGCTAAAACAAAAAATTCAAATATTTCGCCAAACTCAAAACCCACCAATATTGGCAGGAAATAAATCTTTGTTTCACAATAATTTTAAACATGGAGCCAAATAAAAAAAATTCAAACATCTCAAAAAATAAAAAAATTCTCCAAGCTCAAAACCTACCAATGTTGGTAGAAAATAAATCTTAGTTTTTCCAAAATTTCAAACATGGAGCCAAATAAAAAAAATCAAACATGGAGGCAAAATCAAAAATTCAAAAAATTCGCCCAATTCAAAACCTACCTATATTGGTAGAAAACGAACCCTAATTTGAAAAGAATTTCAAACATGGAGCCAAAACAAAAAACAAAAATTTCAAATACGGAGACAAAAACAAATGAAAAAAATTTAAAAATTGCACCCTAACCCATACCCTACCAATATTGGTAGGAAATAGGTGACTTGAATTTATAAACTACTATCTTTCTCTTTTCCCTTTCATTTTCATCTACTCTACCAAATTTCATTACACAATTTCTTCATCTTCTTCTTCTTCTCTTTTGATAAATATCTTCATCTTCTTCATATTACCCATCTCTTATATATGTATGCATTTAAATCTTCACAACATATATTATAATCTTGATTGATTTATAGTTTTTATGTAATTACTTCTTAATTTTTACTAAATGTAATCATGTTTTTATGTGTGTTAATGACTACTGACATTTATTTACTCTTCTTATGTAGATTTTATTCATTTGAGGCCAAGAAAATTAAAAAACAATGACGATAATGAAGACATTACAAAGAATGAAGGAAAAGGATTGAACGATAATGAAAACTAGAAGATGATTAGTTTAAACCTTTTAAACATCTATTAATTATTGCAAATGAATTATTTCCAATACTGAACAATTTTTATGAAGATGTAATTTTAACTTTTTATATTATAATAGTGATATGTTCGCTTTATGATGAATTTTTTTAATTTTGGTTATTGTTGCATGCTTATAATTTAGATGTTAGTTATGTACAATTTGTTCTAAATTCATATCAACAAAATATATATTTTTTTAAATGGTCCAACATTTCCTACCACATTCAAGCTATTTCCTACCGCATTCAAGCTAAAACGGTGGTAAGAAATGTCCATTTTCATGGCTTCTGCCAAAAAACCTACCATATCTTAATTAAAACCTACCGATTCTCGTAGGAAATACTCAATCAAAACCTACCAATTCTGGTAGGAAAAAAGAAGTGACAGTGTAAATTGCCACGTGGTAGGACACGTGGCTCGGTACCACAAGCCAACTCATCAACTGGGTCCCCAATTATGTGACGTGGCAGCTGACGTGGCAGGTGATATGGCCGATCATGTAGCATGCCACATGCCACATAGGCAGCCACTTGTTAAGTGGGGATCATTTGAGATACAAGCACCAATTCCTACCAAGGAGCAATTCCAACTTGAGCAATTCCCACCAAGCTCGTTGGTAGGAATTGACCCTGTTTCCTACCAGATTTGGGCCATTTCCTACCAAAACGCTGGTAGGAAATGCCCATTTTTTGTAGTGGTTTTCGAACCCGTTTATAATTTACGCTATAGTTCTGGAACTAGCCTTAGATACCCTTAGTAGGCGCATGAGTGTGCAACTCTAGACACATATTAAGGGCGCGTAATTATTGAAATTTAGATGTCGACCACTGGCAAAGTGTTGTATAAAGAATAAAAATAAGAAAAAGAATAAGAATAAGAATAAGATGCCGGCTACTGGAAAAGTTTGGTCGTAGATCAAGACTGTGGTATTTAGAAGAATTATGGTTTCGTTCTGTTTTTACTTTGTTCTCTATTATATTCAAGTGCCAATGCAGCTGCACTGTCTATTGGAAGAAAGGATCTCACTCAAACTCAAACAACTCAAGATATTTAAGAGAAGAGATATTTTATATAAACTATAATGCTTGAAAAGTGACTTGATCATAAATGATTTTGTACAAGGCTTTATATATGACTCCATGGAAAAATCTAGATACTTGCTTAATTGCTAAAGTTCAAAAGACTCTTGCTTAACCATATAGCTTGACAAACACAAGAGCATGCCGTCAAATATTCCGCTTCACAAGTAGATAAGGTAACAATGGGTTGCTTTTTTGAACTCCATGAAAAAGATGTATCACTTATAAAGAACACATATCCGGCGGTACTCTTTCGTTCATCAATATCACCGGCCCGATCACTATCGCAATAACCAACAAGTTTGAATTCATTATAACGATGATAAAATAACCCGTAATCCATCGTACCTTTATGATAACGAAGAATCTTCTTGACCGCCTTTAAGTGTGTTTTTGTTGGAATCTCCATGTAGTGACTAACAAGTCCAACACTATAGAGTATGTCGGGCCTCGTGCATGTCAAGTATCTCAGACTTCCCACGAGACTTTTGAAGTAAGTGGGATCCACCTTCTCACCTTTTTCAAAATTTGACAACTTTGATCCACACTCAATAGGGGTGCTAACGGCTTGACAATTTTCCATCTTGAACTTCTTCAAAATCTCCCTTATATAGCTTCCTTGTGATATTCGTATTCCATCATTCATTTGCTTAACTTCAATGCCAAGATATTAAGACATAGGCCCAATGTCGATCATCTCAAATTCTCTAGCCATGTCTTTCTTAAAATTCTCAAACATACTTGGACTATTTCCCGTAAATATTAAATCATCCACATACAAGCATACAAGAAGAAATTCTCCATTTTTTGTAACCTTGGCATATAAAGCATGTTCATATGGACACTTGTGAAATCCTTGAGATTGAAAGTATTTGTCAAGTCTACTATTCCAAGCCCTTGGCTCTTGTTTCAATCCGTATAGGGCCTTCTTTAACTTTAATATTTTTCCTTCTTGTCCTTTCATGATGTATCCCAATGGTTGCTCCACATACACAGTATCTTCAAGAACACCATTCAAAAAGGTGGATTTTACATCCATTTGATGAATTCTCTATCCATTTTGAGCCACCAACGAGATTATTAGCCTTATAATCTCCATTCTTGCGACCGGTGCAAATACTTCATCATAATCCACTCCATGTCTTTGATTGTAGCCTTTGGCTACCAATCTTGCCTTGTATTTTTTAACCATGCCTTGGCCATTTTTCTTTACCTTATATACCCACTTCACACCAATAGCTTTTTGCCCTTTAGGAAGTGTTGCTAACTCCCATGTGTCATTCTTCTTGATTGACTTAATCTCCTCATACATTGCTTTCTTCCACCTTTTATCTTACATGGCTTCTTTAAAGGTTGTTAGTTTAGTTTCCGCTAGAAGACAAAGTAGCGTTAAGTCGGAAATGGCGGGAACCTCATCCGTTTCATCATAAATTTCTTGAAGATTTCTATAATTCCTTGGTGGTATCTCATCACTATCACTTGATAAAGATGAGGAAGTTGTTTGTCCATCATTACTTGTTGCTCGTGATGATGTGTGAGGAGTGTTAAGTTGTCCATAATTTTCTTCAATGTCTTCTTCATCAATAAATGGGAAGAAATTATAATCTTCTTGTGCATTGCTCCAATCCCATGAATTTTCTTCATCAAACACAACATCTCTACTAATAACAATTTTTCCATTAATGGGGTTGTAAAGTTTGTACCCCTTTGGTCTTGCATCATAGCCAATAAACACTACACCATATTTGACCTGTATCAACACCAAAAAACAGTGTTAAAATGGCCAAAAAGTGTTACCTAAAGCAAAAAAATGGGCTATGGTCACATTTTTTGAAAATTTGGGGGTGTTGGATTTGCCCCTACTACAATAGGTGTCTATGGTTACACTTTTTGAAATTTTGGTAACACCTCTCAATGTATTACAATAGAGTACCTATAGTTACATTTTCTATTTCTATGGTAACAAGTTAAAGGTGTAACCACAGTTCTGTTGCAAAACACCTTACCCTTTAGTAACATCAAAAATATGTTGGAATAAACTCTTTTGTAACACCATATTTGTTATTGTAATGTTGTGTATATGTTGTGTACTTGATGATTTCATGAACAAAACACCTTAGTAGATTTTAGTTAGTGAAATAATGTAGCACTCGACGGATAAGATTTATGGTTCCGACCGATGACTCATTATAGTCCCGACGGATGATGACTTATTATCCATCGATTGAGTAACTTATGTAACAATAAGTCTGTAGCACATTTCTACATTCACCATTATATAGATTCTGTAAGTAGTATTCAAGTCATGTTGACTTTAACTAGACACTATACCATAAATGGTCTATCGCAACGTCCTAGTCATGAATGTTGCTAGATTATGTTACCTTAACTATACTAGTTTTAGCCTACTGGAATATTGTGATTTTGGTGTTACCTTAGCCGTAAACTTGGTGTTTCCTCAGATAAAAGGTGTTCAGCTTTGTAACATGCATAAACATTGTTGCCTTAGATTATTCACAAACAAATACAATTTTTTACACAAAAAGAAAAATTAAATATTATTTGAATTTAGAAATTTCTAATTTGTATGAAAGTAAATAATTCATTTATTAAAAAAGTAAGAGTTTTGAACCTAAGTGAATTTATAGTTTGAAATAGTGTAAATAAGATTTTGTTTTTATTAATTTATGTATTAATTATTTTACGTTAAATTAAAATTTAAATATTAATTTTGAGTTCAGAATAAATAAATACATAAAAGTAATAAATATATTTTTACATAAATAAAATCTTGTTAAATAAATAAGTTGGTACTGCTAAATATTAAGTAAGGTATTCTTTTATTAAATTTAAAATTTAATTTTTTGAAAAAAATATCAAGTATTAAAATACACGTAAATATAAAACGGCGGCCCATATGTAGTGAATTGCTGGAGATGAATTGTTAGAGCGGCCAAAAGCCCGCTCATTTTTCGCCAAGTACTGCCCAACATCTTTTCACTAACCATTCTATGTCTCATTGTTTAATCTGTCATCGATACAACTCTCTCTCTTTCTCTCTCATAATTAGGACTTTAGTTTCTTCATATTGTGGCTTCTTCAAATTATTGCTGCTATATTTTGGGTTCAATTGATTCGATTTACTTACTAAATTGGGGCTAATTGTTCTATCTCTCGATTTGATTTCAGTTTCAGTGGATATTTGGTAGTGGATTTTTAGGGTAATCTCTCTTATTCTCCATCTATCTATCTCTATCTTATCTATCTCTTTGTCTCTCTCACGTTTCTTAAAATTAGGTTTTGAGGTTTAATCAATTACTCAAACTTAAGCTTTTATAATCAGTTTTTTAATTACTCGAATTAGGTTCTTGGATGTGCTTGGTTGTACATTGTTCTTTGTGTTTGTATTATTATTTTGTGTTCTCTGCTGTTACTCTATCTCTCCCTCCCATTTCTCTATTTATATGCAATTTATTCATCTACAATGAAATTGAGTTACTTTAATGTAAGTGAAACCATGATGCAATAAGTTTTAGGTACTTGTCTCATTTATCATTTACATTACTGCTGTAATGTTCATTGCAGGGTTCAAAACTTGCCCAGAGATAAAGGTAAATACTGATTAACAACATGAATTCATATCTCTCTCCCTCTCATATTAGCACACAAATACACCCCCACACACAAAATCTAATGGCGCTGCATTTTTGGGCTCTCATTGTTTGAAACCAGTAAGATTTTGAATTTTTTTGTTTGGGTCGTAAAAGGGCTGAGACTTGAGAGAGGTTAAATGAATTTTAATTTTGGGGTTTTTTTATTAATTTTTTAATAATATTTATGTAGTTTTTGGTCTGCATTTGTAATGAAATAGACAGGAAATGGCTGGAGGTGGAGCAAGACCAGCCAAATCAGAAGGGCCTCATCCCCCGAAAAATCAGCTCCCTAATGTGTCTGACTGCATAAGCATTCCTCTTTGGCATGCGTGATTTAGTAATTTCATTTTATTTTTAGATACTTGATTATGTTTTTTGTTTGAACTTTAATTTTTTTTGTTGGATTTTTTATCTTTGCTTTATTTGAATTGGGAACTAGTTATAATGTTAGTTCTGATATTCCTTTGTTGATAGCTATGAGTTTTTTGATGTATCAAATTGACGATTACAGAACGAGAATACGAAAAGCTGTATCTCTAATCCAAAAGGCTAAGTTTCAGTTTAGTTTTAATGTGAATATGAATACATATGAGAGCATGATATTGAAGAATTGTATTAGTTGTATGATTTCTATATAATTTTTATTTATATGCTTTTATATTGCTGTATATTTAATTCTTGTGTTGATTACCCTTTTGCGAAGCAACCCTAACCTGTTGGATTATTTGAAACACAACTACGTTTCTGAATATTACTTGATACTAGTGTCTATGTACCTATGTGGTTTGCATAGTTGTGGTCATTTTAATACCCAAATGGTATGCACCACAACCATCTGTCTTCTTAGGTAACACTGGTTGGGTTGTCTTATGGGGTTGTATGGTTTGTGATTGAGTCTGGTAAAGAGGATTCAGAACCTCGATCCGGATCCCATTGTGTTAGTGTCTGGATTAGTGTTGGGTTGTTTAGAATGGTCTCGTGTGTTAGTTTTTGGATTTCTGATTTGGTTGTTTGTAATGGGAACCCTGTTCCTATACTGTTTGTTCCTGATTTTGTTCACATCAACCATCCAAATGGTGCCAAGATCGTGTTGTTGGGAGACATTTTTGACTTGGTTTTTCTCTCATTCTGTGTTTTTCTCTCAGGATCTACAAATATATATTATACAGCTATATCAAGAAGTTTAATCAGCAGTCGTGTTTTTCACAGACCCTCTTATTCATACCTTGTTTTGCAATTATCTGGTAAGCTTGTTTCATCTTTGTACTAATGCCTCATCTACTATCTGCTCTTGCTAATGTTTGCTTTACTTTATTAATTTGCTATTATTTGTTTGCGATACTTTTTGCTAATACATATATTAACTTAATAGCTGCTGCATATGCAACTCGTTGTTTGTACTTATTTCTACGTTGGAAACTCTTAGTAGTTACAAATGGTTCATTTTATCAAATTTTACAAAAACCTAGTTAAAAAGGTGTTGTTGCATTGCATCAAATAATTGTTTTACTTGGTTTTCTTTTTATAATAATGGATTTTGAGTGCTGATTCTGAAAATGTATTTACCTTTATAACATTTCTTAAGTAACTATAATGAAGTATAGTTATATGTATATTATTGGACAATCAGAGGGAGCATGTATGTGTATGATTGTGAATTCGTATATTTTTTGTGATGAACTTGAAGATTGTGATGGTTGATATTTAGCTTTACATATTATGTTTTGCTTTTACTAGATTCAAATTAGAAACAATGAGTTGTAACTCAACATTTTAGACCCTGCAATATTGTAGGAAAAGAATTTGTGAGACATTACTTCGATGAGATTATTGGATATGATGGGTTCTAGAATATGTTTTTTTATCCAAGATCAGGAGATACTATCGACTAAATCAGGAAAGAGCTTCAACAGGTTGATAGTTACATTTTTATGCGGATTTTACATGGCATCTAACTTTTTATGTAATATGAGAAAATTTACATGATAATTGTGCCTTAATAATCAGTTTAATAATCTGCAGTTTCTGTATCAGCTGCTCCTTTTTTCTTATTACATATTTTTTATGTTCCACTTCTAGATAGCCAAAGTAGTGTGCAGAACTCGGTGATTTCTAAGTACACCTGTATAGGGATTGGTTTTTATGCAAAGTTTATCCCTAATACTCCAGTGCATAATAATTTCACTCCAGCAGCCCAACGAGTTCATAAAACAGGTGTTACTGACCTAACCTCTAATGGAAGAATAAGAGAAAGCTTCTTTGTGTACTTGGACAAATTATGACATTCCTTGATCTTGAAGTCGAGGAGAAAGTGAAGCAAATCCAAGCAGAAGTCTGAGAGTAGTGGCTTGTAGTATTACTTTTTTTTTTATAGTTTACATTCTTTCTTTTTTAAATTTTATAATCTTTAGCAGTTGGTAACCTGTTTAGATTTTGGATGAGCGTATTTTTGATTTGTGTAAATGGAATTATTGTGGTAATGAATTGTTATTTTGGGATTATATACATTCTAATAGAAATTTTTAATTTTTTTTGGAAAAGTGTTACAATATCTTTATAAAGTGTTACGGTGGGCCCCCCGTGATCCCCAATATGGGTCCCACTTTTTTAAAAACATTTTAGAACTCTAAGGTAACATAAAAAATAAGTTACAACTGATCTCTCTTTCTGTTGCATTAGCAAGCTAAGGCAACATATAAACAAGTTAAAAGACGATGTTGCCTTAGGCACCAAAGATGTTACCTTAGATCCCTAAGGCAACATGGAAAAACCTATCTTTAAGAAAATGTTACCTTAGCTTAAAAGTGGGGCAAGAACAACATATTTACCCCCTAATGCAACATTTTGTTGGTGTTACAGTAGGCATTTTATGGTGTAGTGAGATATGCAGAATAGGTTGATTAATTGTACATAGATGATGTCTTGTAATTCTGCATAAATGAAATGAAGTCAAGTGTCAGTTTGCTACCCAACGGATAACCTACAATGAAGTCGACGGATGATCAAATAGACAACCCGATGAATGATCAATAACTCGACGGATGATCATGAACCCGACGGATAAAGAATTCAAATATCTGTTGACTGTGACAACATAGTCACATGCGTCGAGTGGATGCAAATGGAATGTGGTATCCTATTCAACAGGGTTTTTGAGAACAAAGAAGCATTGTCATTTACATGCTATTAAGAAGATATTCAGAGATGCTGGAATAGAGTAATGAAGTAGCATTGTAATAGACTAGATAGTTTTTGTTTTATTATCTTGTCTTATTACTTTGTAATCTTGGTGATATATAAACCAAGTAGTAGCAACTAAGACACTGTCGATCTAAGCAAGAAAGCAGAGAAACATTTGTAAGCAGGATTCTTAGCATATTTCTGCAGTCTTAGAAGTTCAGTTGTTGTAAGCAGCTGTGAGGATTTTTGCACACAGGGTTCTCTCGATATATAATATATAACTCTGGTGGAATCATTCAAATCCACCAGAAAGTTTTTAAAAACTTTTGTTTTTAATTATTTGTGTTTTGATTCACTTAAGTTTTTATCCCGCATTGTGCTAATCAATACACTTATATTTATATTTTAGTTAGAACATTTTATTTCAAGAAAAAGTTTCAAGAATTCCATTTAACCCCCCTTCCGTAATTCTTGTCATATTATTAAGGGACTAACATGTAACATTTAATTCAATCTTTTGGTAACATTTTTACATCTTATTGTAACATTTTTTTAACACTTTGGTATTTTTTTAGGTAAATGAGGTCTAAGCCTCGTAAAATATATAAAAGAGAAAGAATTTACACGAGTCACTTCTCAAAATTTCTCTTAGAACATGCTCTAAAAAACAAAGAGAAAAAGGAAAAAACAAAAATAAATTACATCAAAAATCAAAACTAACTTAAAATAAGAAAGGCAAAGCTAAAAGACTTAATCAAAAAGCTCCCTAGCAATCTAAAAACAAACACCAGCCCAGCATCTCCAAAAAAAAGAGCCCAAAGACATCCCTGACCCATATGGCCCAACAGCAACCAGAAGAAAAAGCCTTCCCTAATCCACTTAAATTTGAACAGAAGAAAATAAAATACCACAAAAATACAACTGCTCTCGGGAAATTCCTGCAAAAAAAAAAGCCAGACCAAAATCAGCACTACACAGCATTTGATTCGGAAATCAAGAATCAGCACAAGTAGAGCACAATGTATAATTCTAGCATAGTTATGTTGTGCATATCATCCATACATGCTGCCGGTGAATATGAATGACTAGAAAAAGTAATACATGTTATGCTAATTGGAAACTTACGAATCGCTGGTTGAATATGAATGACTATCAACTAAATTCCCGCAATACAAAAAAATGGTATATAACTTATATAATCATGAATGAAACAAAGTAACATAACATGTATAGGCTTACACTCTAGAGGCCTGGCATCCATATTGAGATGCTAGTTGTGTAAAATTATTGTACGATACATCACTGCAGTGAATGAGAAGAGGGGATCAATAAGTAAGACACTAATATTGGTAAAATAGAAAACAAAGCTAGAAACTGTACTGACAAATTATTTTTGCTGTTAGAAATCCAGCCTGGAATGGTCCCACTCAGTAAGTTGTTATTCAGATACCTCTAATAAAAAATGCTTGTCACAGAATTCATTGAAGCAAAGAAGTAACAAAGAGAACATGCACATGTTAAAAGAAAATAGTAGAGAAAATTGATGGATATATAATTCTGACTGATGGGGGACTTGTAGGTATTGATTTATAGATTAGCAAGTTACAAAGTTAAGTATAGATACATACAAAAAGTTCAGGATGGACTTTAAAGGCTGAATTGAATCTGGATTCGTCCAAACAACCTGTTAAAGCACAAATCTCTGTAAAGAAAAAAGTTTGTATGACCACAATGAAGTATATATTTTCACAATGGCATACTCTCTATTTTGTAATCAACTTTATGCATCCAGTGTAAGAGTCCTGATTGGAAAATTTACAATTATATCCCTTTAGAATCGACATAGCTTAAAAGAATATATCAAATTAACTGGAATTAAAATGATAAAAAAGCTGCAACGATTGATTTACAAGGTATTTAATCTTTTCATCTCTGCAATATATGCGGGAATTGAATATTTAATTAAGCAATTCCTCAATATCCTACAAGACACAAATTGAAAAATAGACTGTTACATCGACAAAAACATCAACCAAAGACATGTTGCATTTGTACATAGTATAAATCATGATCAACTCACAAGTATTTCATATCTGTCATATTTCACAGATTAGGGAAGCTCAAAACAGATCCATTCAAATCAGATATCCTTCTGCAGAGAAAAATCATAGTACCTGACTTCATATGTTCAGAAACACAGATGTAATTACTTGTAATGATAAACTGGTTTGATTGCGCTTACAACTCGGGTAGGTTTTTCAATATAGAGATATTTGAAGGAATAGGACACTCGATAGATGTACCTTGCAGATTCCTATGACAAATGAAGCAAAGTATATGTGGTTGGCCGTGTTAAGATCCATAGAAGCAAAAACTGAACTTTTAATGAATACAAATAAAAAATTTAAAAAATCTTCAGAATCTTTGTCCATGTGCTTGTGAGTAGCTTATTCTAGCAGTGGACCAGAGAAAATGAAAAATAAGTGAACTACAGGAAAAAAACAGAGGAACATTTTAACATCGAAAAAAATGTTGTAAGTTAACCCCAAAAGATGGGCTCTTAGAGGTTCACTCCTTAAAAAATCATTATTAGTAAATTATGGAATTTTTTGTTAATTCATTGTTTTTATGGTTATATTCTTAATATTCTTCGGCTGTAATATCCTGCACAGCAAGGAAGTAACATCAAACGATCAGTCATAATATAACAATAAAAATATTTTCCTGAAAAAGCTTAGGTTGTAATCATATTGGGACAAACCAATCATACCAGCTTTAGTAATTCCAAACCACATAAACCTTTAGAAAAACCTATGGACCATTTGTTTGATAAGATTTTAACCCCATTAACAAAAATGAAAAAAGATTGTACAAGTAAATTACAACAAAGATATATTAGAATCTCATTTCCATTTCTATTAACCAGATTTATATCCCATTATTACTAAACAATATCAATTGTTACAATCCACAAATACAATTTCAGTCCTTCACAGATAATATGGAGAAATGGCTGCAATGAATAAACCAGAAGTGAGCTGCTCTATTTATACTTGTTCAAGAGGGTGAAAACGTAATAAAACCCATATATCTGTATTGACCAATGTCCACCTTTATCTATCATCAATTATATACTTGTCCACAATGACATACCATATAACCATCTTTGTTTCACTATATTTAGCTACATCATTTTTATCCACTAGCATGTACATTCAAGCATTAAATTATCAGGGATGTTCTGTTCTACCTGAACACCTTGATCCTTGATGTGAAAATGGGATCCGCGCATAGTTAATACATGGCTAAGCACACTGAGAGACATAGCATAATCTTCTTATCACAAGGTAGACACACAAATGACACATCATAGTTTATGAACTTGAATGGAACACAAATACAAGAGCAGTGAGATGAAACAGAATACCATTACTAAGAATGTAGTATAAAAATATAATGCATTCTCTCGATGCATCAAGACTAACACCCAGATAATTCCTAATCCTAGATGCATAACATCAATTATTTGACTAATTCTACAAAATAGTTAACCTAACAAGATTGTTGTCAAAGTGTAATCCCTTCATTATACAAATACAAGATCTCATCTAGTTATCTCACATTCTACCAAGGAGGGAAAATTCACATTATACTAAACAACAAATATGTATAATTATAGAAAGGTAAATAAACTCAGAGCTTGTACAGGTATGATTATACTAAACAACAAATACGAAACACGAAACAAGACAAACAGAGTAAAGCATAGAATTGATCTTTAATAACTATGGAACTAAGGTACACAGGTATTGACAACAAATCTAAACAATAAAAACAGTGGCACTGAACAAAATAAGCAGTAAAAATAAACAAAAAGTACCATATTTGTAACAGAAATCAGTTAATAAAAGTAACATAAATTAGATAAACTTAACGGCATTGTGTGTGTGAAAGGGGGAGAGAAACGAAGTAGACTTAGATCTCTTGGGCACGTCGTTCCAGAAAGCAGCATCTTGAGCGCCTCTCTTTCGCCCCAACCCCATTGATGTTGTATCTGATTGAATCAGGCTATTCGAATTCAGAGAGTATATATAGGGGTGGAAAAATCAAACAATAATAATCAAACAACCAATTCATTGTTGTTGTTATATTTGAACTAAACATTTTTCATAATAATCAAACAATCAAGTAAATTCAGATAATAAGCCCCTCGTCCCCTCTTCGATAAATTCAATAATTAAAAAGACAATTAGGGTTTTTTATGTGAATTGAATATCATAAACAACCTTACTAGCAATCAATTGAATAAATAATAAAAAACAAGAATATAGAGATAATAAAAGTTGAAAGTAAAATTAGGGTTTAAATAGAAGTACTTCCATACAAGTTTCATCCCAATCGTGACCGAAGCCAATGACAACGAGGCACTTTTCTTCGGCAATAAGCATCAAAACAAGAAGATGAATTACTAGAACCCTAATTTCCAAGCTCTGAACTCGATTGATTTATTTGTGAGTGTATGTATGTTTGAGAGTGTATATTTGGGAGTGTAAAACTGAGCGGGACAAATATTCTCTTTGGGCTGTCTAAAATTTGGTTAAAATTTGGTCCGGTATTATAATCCCGCCTAAATATTCAGTCCTATGCTAACATTAATTGTAATATCAATTCTAACACTATATTTCGTGTTACAAAAGTAATTTTATCATATCTATGGTAACATCTAGTATCCTCTATTGTAACACAAATAAAAACTGTTATCTTAGACCAAATTTTAGTGATTTATGGTAACAATTTTTTTTGTAACACCAAAAAAAATGTTCCTACAGGCCAGATATGGTGTATTGAAAGACATACTTCTCACTTTTGTAATCCAACTTTGTTCGTAGCTCATCATCGACATGTGCATAAGCTACGCTTCCAGAAACCCGTAAATGAGTAATAGATGGTCTTTTTCCTTTTCATGCTTGTTGTGGAGTCATGTCTTTGACATTTCTTGTTGGACATCGATTTGACAAGTAAACTGCTTCGGCCCAAAACTCCTTAGGCATATTTTTTCTTTTTAGCATGTATCGAGCCATGTTAAGACTGCTTCTATTTTTTCTTTCAGCTACTCCATTTTATTGAGGTGATCTTGGCACCATTGCGGGTCTTCTTATTCCATGATCTTCACAAAATTTTAAGTACTCATTTGAATTGAATTCGCCTCCTCGATCCGAACGAATTACTTTTATTTCATATTTGCTTTCCTTTTCAACTTGCGCTTTGAATTTTTTAAAGCATTCAAAAACTTGAGACTTCTCTTTGAGAAAGTACACCCATATCTTGCGGCCAAAATCATCAACAAATAATAAAAAATAATAATTTTTGCTAAAAGATGGAGGATTAAAAGGCCCACATACATCTGAGTGAATAAGTTCAAGCGGCTCCTTTGTTCTTGTCATAGATTACTTTGGAAAACTCCTTCTTGATTGCTTTCTGAATAGGCATCCTTCACAAATTTGATTTGGATGATTGATGAGGCAAACCAATCACCATGTGCTTCTTAGATAGTGAGTTTAATCCTTCAAAATTTAAGTGTCCAAGCCTAAGATGTCAAAGCCAAGAAGAATCTCCAACACAAGCCTTTAAACATTTTGGACCATCATTTTCAATTTTGAAAATAAACATACGATTCTTGGTCATAGGCACCTCAGAAATTAAATTCTCACAAGAGTCTCTCAAGTTAAGAAATCCATCTTTCGTGGTGATGGTGTAGCCTTTCTCCATTAGTTGGCCCAAACTTAAGATATTATTTTTCATACTAGGTACATACTAAACACTTGAAATAAAATCATGATCTCCATTTTTCAAGCGAATTAAGATGTTACATCTTCTTTGATGGGCACTCCCGAAGAGTCTCCAAAAGTGACTTTGCCATTTACATTTTCATCGAGATCCACGAACAAGTTTTTATTTCCACACATATGATAGCTTGCCCACTATCAAGATACCATAGATTGTCTCCATAATTTTCTTCTCCTTTTTGTGCTAAAAGTAAAGTGGGTTAATTTCATTTGTCTTCTACAAGATTAACTTTCTCCTCAACTTGATTTCTTGAAGTGCGGCATTCAGAAGCATAATGACCAAATTTTTGACAATTATAACACTTGACATTTGATATGTCATACCTTGAAATAAATCTTCCTCTTTCACGGCCTCTTGAATTTCTTGTCTCGCATACTCTTTAATCCTTTTGATTTTCCTCTCTTTGTTGGCCATTTCTCTTCCTGGTCCATGTAAGAAGCCTCTTCCACGTCCTTGGTCACGACCTCTTTCACATGTGTATCTTCCATCATTATTTTTGAAAGATAATTTTGCTTGCAAGGCTTGTTCAATTGGTTCATTCCTTTTTAACATTTTTTCTTCATGGGCTTGTAATGATCCCATAAGCTCATCAATACTCATTTCATCTATATCTTTAGCCTCCTCAATTGCCACGACTTTATAATCAAATTTAGAGACAAATGAACGATGATTTTTTTCAATAACACGAACATCACTTACCTCTACTCCATTACTTTTCATTTGGTTGACAATGGTCAAGACACTTGAAAAATAATCTAAGATTGATTCGGATTCTTTCATTCGCAAAGCCTCAAACTCGCCACGAAGTGTTTGTAACCAAACTTTCTTCACTTTTGCATCTGCACTAAAAGAAAAATTTAGAATATCCCAAACTTTCTTTGATGTTATTGCGGAAGCCACCTTTTGTAGCATAAAATCATCCAAACATTGATGAATGATCATAATCGCCTTCTGGTCCTTCTTTCTTTGGGCTTGTAGTTGATCTTTTTGAACTTGATTCAAATTTGCTTCATCTTCAGGCACCATTAATCCTCTCTCCATAAGTTCCCACACATCATTTGCTCCAAGGATCGCCTTCATACGAATGCACCAATTCTCGTAATTGTCTTTGGTGAATTTTGGCATTTGTCATTGAGACATTCCATTTGCCATGATCTCCTTCTTCTTTAACAAACACAAGTCTTCTTTGAAGACAAATAGAACATTTGGCTCTGATACCACTTTGTTGGAAGAAAGGATCTCACTCAAACTCACACAACTCAAGATATTTAGGAAAAGAGATATTTTATATAAACTATAATGTTTGAAAAATGACTTGATCATAAATGATTTGGTACAAGGCTTTATATAGGACTCCATGAAAAAATTTAGACACTTACTTAATTGCTAGAGTTCAAAAGACTCTTGCTTAAATACTACACATGAAAAAACACACTACTAGAACACTTTATGGATAGTTCTAGAGTTTAGACAAAATCAAGAATAATCTAGAATAGTCCATACACTTCTATTATTTTAAGTCAAAATTATATTTTATTTTTAACACTGTCTAGGTTATTTACATTTGAATAAAGTCAGTTGTAATTTCTTCCTGGTAATGTCTTTGTCTTTAACTGTGTTAATGTGCACCGATGGGTCTCCGTAGACCGTACTGTCTAGTGTCGAATTGGTAGGATCAGGGGCATTATGGTCTTTGTCATCAGTTTGTTAGAATGAAATAGTATACGCCTATACGGGGTTAAAAAAGGGGGTTAAAATTTAAAAAGGATACAAGCTGTGCTACTGGTCCTTCAATATTTGAACAAGCATTATATCACAATTATTTCAATTATTGCATTGCTATTCCATATTGAGATCTACTTTTTATTTACGCTACACGATATAGCATCTCCGAGTGCTATTTTGGGCCAACTTTTAAAAACGTATTGGCCCCAAACTAATAGGACCCTTCAGCCTTCTATTAGGCAATGCAACGGATATATATTCTTACTCTTGATTCTTTATTGACTAATCTTTAACCGAAGATAATGACAGTAGCAACCAATTCTATATCAGAGGTATCTTCTCAGTCTTTACGATATGATACGGGCACTACTCACAGCAGCCAATCTCAGTCTGCTATAGTAAAGATACTGGTTCTTCAGTTAACGATGAACATCTTAACCTTAACAATTATCTGCCCTTGTCATTGGATCCTTTTTTCATATACTAACAGTCTGATTTACCAGTTTATACTTGTATATTATTCAAAGTTCCATGTAGTTCTCCTTTTTTTTGTGCGAAGTCCAACATCCTGACTATCCATTACAATCCAGTCTAATGATCCAGATCTTATAGATTTTAATAATTTAAAAATAAAAATAATTAGGCACATGTATAATATGTGTAATGGAGTTGTATAAGTAATCTTAAACAAATAGAACATGTATGTTGAGCAAAGCAAATATAAATATTCGGCAAACTAATTGTTTTGTTGAACAATAGATTTTCTTATGTTTTAATTTTAAAATATATGAGATTTGCCACATTTTTAATAAAATAGTTATTTTGGAAAAACTTAATTTTAAATAGAGAATTTATCAAAAATACTAATTTTTCTAATTTTTTTTGCGGTTTTACTGATTGTTTTTAAATAGATATGCAACTAGTTAAATAAAGTTTTTTTGGTTGATTTTAGTTTGCATGTAGTTGCACAAACTCGTGAAAGGTTGTATGCAATTGATTCCAGTTGCCAAAAAACCGTATTTTTGTAATTGTTTTTAAAAAATAGTATTTTTGCAAATTAAAAAGTATTTTTGAAATTTTTTTGAAAGAGTGACAATATTTTTGCAAAAATGTTTTTAATCTTGGATATTTTTCAAAAAAGTCCTTTTAAATAATAAGTTATGCATTTTTTCTATCTTCGTTTAAATAACATGAAGACGGCAAATCTTACCTATTTTCGTTTAAATAACATGAAGACGGCATTTTGTCTAAGACATTTTCAATGACAGGGAATGGTACAAGTCAAGATGTGTTTAACTATGCAGGTAGGATATATTGACGCCTTTAGTATTTATAAGATGAAGTTTAAAGATATTTGGTAGTTGAAGTTCATATTTCATTTTAAGCCATGGTTTACAGTCCCTGTAACACCATAAGATCTCTGATCTTCTTATGTACCATCCATTTCGGTGCTACTTTAAATTTTAGCATCAGCAGCTTTAGTTCGTAACATAACTGGAAGCATAACTGGTGAATCAACTGGTGGAAGCATAGGACGGGCTATCTATAACCAGCCTATGCTTCTCTGGGACAGGCCCTCGAAAAATCTTACAGACTTCAGTACGCATTTTACTTTTGTGATTGATTCGCAAGGTGGAACAAGTTATGGTGATGGGATCGCGTTCTTTCTAGCTCCAAATGGTTCCAAGGCCCCCGAAAAAGCAACAAATGGTGCAGGATTAGGGCTTTTTGCCGATGATCATCCTTCTGACAAGCCGGACAATAAATTTGTTGCTGTTGAATTTGATATTTTCAATAACAGTTGGGACCCCCAAAATAGTAATATTGAGCATGTAGGTGTTGTTATTAACTCTTTAAAGTCCGAGGTTACTATGTCTTGGTTAAATAGTAGCTCCAGTATTGTGAATGGGTGGACAAATGAAGCTTGGATAAGTTATGTTTCTAGTTCAAAAAATCTTAGTGTGATCTTCCGTACAAATGGTACTAATACGATGAATCAAAGTCTCCACTTTGTAGTTGATTTAAGGGATCATTTGCCAGAGTGGGTCACTTTTGGCTTTTCAGCTGCAGCTGGATACCGAGTAGCTATTCATAGAATCAGTTCTTGGCGATTTTACTCAAGCCTGGAGTCCAATATAGATGTAAGTGATCCCGGAGTAGAAGGGTCAAGCCCCTCTACAACAAAGAATAATAAGACAGGTCTAGTGGTTGGATTGGCAGTTGGGGGATCTGTTTTTCTTTGTTCCTCTGCTTTGGGCATGTACATATGGAAGAAAAAGAGAGAGCAGACTGAAGATGATATTCTTGTTGAGGATGATTCCATGGATGGTGATTTTGAGAAAGGAACTGGACCTAAAAGGTTTTCATATAATGCTCTTGCTCAGGCAACAAATAACTTTTCACAACAAGAGAAGCTTGGAGAAGGAGGATTCGGGGGAGTTTACAGGGGTTTCTCGAAAGAATTGAATTGTTATGTTGCTGTCAAGAGAATTTCAGGAGATTCTAGTCAAGGAATAAAGGAGTATGCATCTGAAGTGAAGATCATCAGTCGTCTGAGACATAAAAATTTGGTGCAGCTTATTGGTTGGTGCCATGAACAAAGAAATCTTATACTTGTTTATGAGTACATGCAAAATGGTAGTTTGGATTCCCATCTTTTCAAGGGACAGAGCTTGCTGTCATGGAGAGTAAGGTACAAAATTGCTCAAGGCCTGGCATCGGTGTTGCTTTATCTACACGAAGAATGGGAACAATGTGTGGTGCATAGAGATATTAAATCAAGCAATGTCATGTTAGATTCAAACTTTAACACTAAGCTAGGTGATTTCGGATTGGCAAGATTTGTTGACCATGACAAGGGTGCACAAACAACTATTATTGCTGGAACACGAGGCTACATGGCTCCTGAATGTTTTCTCACCGGCCAAGCTAGCAGGGAATCAGATGTTTTCAGCTTTGGAGTTGTAGCATTGGAAATATCATGTGGTCGAAAACCTATAGACCCCATCCTTGAAGAAAACCGGAGAGAATTGGTAAAGTGGGTTTGGGACCTTTATGGAGTGGAACAAATACTTGATGCAGCAGACCCAAAACTCTCCAGGGATTACGATGAGGAGGAAATGAAACGATTGATGATCGTCGGGCTCTGGTGTGCACACCCAGATAGTACCATCCGGCCTTCGATTAGGCAAGCAATAAATGTTCTTACTCTTGATTCTCCATTCCCTAATCTTCCGCCCAAGATGCCTGTGGCAACCTATTCTACACCAATAAACTTTTCTTCTGGGTCTTTACGATACGATGTGGCCACTACTCAGAGCAGCCAAACTCAATCTTCAGGCTCTAGTAACAATACTGGTTCTTCAGCTTCTGCATCTGCAGCACTTCTATCTAATACTGGATACGTGTGATTTACGATTAACATGTTAATCCTAATTTAATTTTTATGCTAATTTCTTTTTCTACGAAGTTTGATGAAATGAATTTATTTACCATTTACGCAACAACATATAGTCAAAATCATAGAACTCATAGCCACAGCCCTACTCGATCATTTCCTAGTAGTTGTACCCATTAAGTCACATTAATTTGTTGACGTGCAGTATCTTGACCTATATTCGATTCATTTTGTTTGTAATTCATTTAGTAATTACTTATGATTATCACATTAGTGTTGAAGAGGATTGTCAACGAAGTGTTGGTGCAGTGGTTGAGCTCTTCTATTCCCTTTGCGGAATGTCAGGAGTTTGATCCCTGGTTGAGCTCTTCTATTCTTTTACCACCTTAAGATTTTAGACGGATTGGTTACTTCAAAAAGATAAAGGTCATGGCACAGAAGAAAGAAATTGAAGTTTCTGCACTTGTCTTAATTCTTAGAGGTTTGTCAGTAATTGATTACTTCATTACATTATTTCTTCTCTAATTATAGTTTGTTTAGTCCACATTGACATGAGAATACATGAATTAGAAAAATCAGTCGTTCTGATTAAATCAAATTTTGATTCTAGCCAAATCTGATTAATCCTCCAAATTGGTTGAAGTTGAACTAATACTTAAACTTTGACGATGACTTATGTGTAATAAAATTTTCCTTCTGCCGGCAAGCTAGCTATGTCACTGTTTCTAGTCATTAAGCACTATGTCACTGCAAATATCAGCACAAAGGTTCTTGGAAGATGGAAAACAAACTTTCCAAATAACAATAGTATAAACAAAGCATTATGCAAATTAATATATGTTTTGTTAATGAAACGGCATTAGAATCTAAACACTTCATACATATTTGGACCCTGAGAAAATATTCAATTCCAGAAGAGTTATTAGATGACCAGAAACATCCACTGATACAATATTATCATCCTGCTCCCTTTCATCTGCATCAGAATGCAACAATGCTAGGTAGTTAAATTATCATCCTTCTGTTCGAAAAATAACTATCACATTGACTACTATTATCAGAGGCGATGTCGAATTAATCCTTTTTTCCTACAGAATAGTTAATTGAAACTTGGTTTTTTCTGTCAGTACTGCTAAGACTGGGTGCAACTACTTTCCTTGTAATACGTCGAATCACTTGGATCGAAGCTGCAAATCAATGTTAGGCTGTTAAACATTATAATAAATTTTATATTATAATGATGATTAGAACAAGTACCCATAGCTCACCTACTACTAGTGGAATTTGCTTCATCGTTGCCTAGACTTAGTTCCGCAACTTGACTAGTTATGGACTGGCTCTGATCAGAGCTGCCAATGTTTGCTCTAGTTGCCACATTTGATTGCACGGGCCACGTCATGGGAAGAACTGTATCCCTGGGGGAAACAATAAGCAATTACTCTATTTGTTTTTGTAAAATTTGTGGACAATAGCTGCAGGGTAGATTTCTTCGTTACAGGACAGACTTACCTGTCGGCTTTTTTATCTTCTTCTTTTTCCTCACAATCAGGTAAGTTTTTGCTTAACGAAAGCCAGATACTCTTGACAATGTTTTCCAATTTTACAGACTTACCACATGTTTCAAGGCTTTTAATATAAATCTATTACTGCTGTTTAGAATCCTCAAGAAGGTATATTATGGACGCAACACTAATTCTCCACTCAGAACGAGGAGACAAAAGGCTCAAAAAACCTGAAATTCTGGATGTAAGAAATATGTCAAGAAGATCTTTATGGTAGTCAATCTTCATTTTCTCCGCATTACCATAAACAACTTCGTCTCCAAATCCCTAAGTATCATACTCTGAAGCTCTCTTCACCAAGTCCAAAAGCCGTCTTGTAACACCGACAACTGCTACATTGGGCACATGTCAATGTTCGGCACCTCATTTTTATAATCACGAAAAGCAAGGAAGCCAAAGTATTGTTCTTCCCAGTTCCTGGAGGTCCCCATAGCAATTTGACAGAATGATGATGGTAACATGCACTTCTAGCTATGCAATTTGCCCCAGCAGCTTCTTGAAAGTCATCCAGAATAAAAAGGCCAATAGTTCCCCTAAATTTTGCTAATAGAGAACTATTTGTTTCCTCGAAAAAACACATGGAACGCCAGAATCCAGCCTGAATACATTTGGAAAACAATCAGCCAAAGTAAGCAACACCAGAACATGTATTGATTAACAATTTAGAAACGAAGATAAATTCTTACTGAAGCATCAGTTTGCAGAAGGTTCTGAATGATATTAGTGTTCACGCCTTCGCCTTCCCAATGCAATACATTCCATACACGAATATTTGTCTTCAAATTCATGACTTTAATGGCAAATAGCTTCTGTCCTTTGCTAAATTTTTGCCAGTTCATATTACGAGGCTAAGTTACCCGGACGCACGTACAGGTGTCGAATATTGGCATTGATCCAAGTATTAGACTCTTAGTTTTTTAAAAATTAGGATTCGTGGATATGGATCCAAAATTGGACACATATGTGGAGATTCAACATACAACCTATAAGTGTAGATATAGTAATATAGACTCACAATAAGCAAACGTGCTTGACTAATATTTCTGAATGGATAATAATTGAAGAGATGACTAAAATGAATACATGCTGAATGTTTAAAACAAGAGAAACTAACAACTATAAACCAGGAACTAAATACCTGATTTATCTCCATTACTCTCCTAGATAGACTCAACTACTAAGACCTATTTAACTGCATACAACCACGTATAAACAGTTGATTTATTATTAAAACAGAATTAATCATATTTAGATTAAATTAATATTCCAACAAACTCCCCCTTAATCTAAAATTGATTAAGGTCCTTGACTCCCAGCAGCTGGCGCATCCTTTCAAACTTAACAATTGACATGGGCTTTGTAAGAATATCTGCTCGTTGTGCCTCTGTGTTCACATGTCTGATAACTATGGAACCTTTCTCTACACATTCTCGGATGAAGTGGTAGCGCATATCTATGTGTTTACTACGTCCGTGGAACACTGGATTTTTAGCAAGGTCTATAGCAGACCTATTATCAATGTAAAGCACAACTGGTCCAGCTTTGATGTTCATAATCTGACTTAACAAACTGTGTAACCAAATCCCTTGACAGGCCGCAGCCGTGGCTGCCATAAACTCAGCTTCACACGATGACAACGCCACACATCGTTATTTTTGAGATACCCATGTGATCAATGATTCATCAAGATAAAAAACCATACCTCCTGTTGATTTCATGTCCACAATGTCGCCTGCAAGATCACTATCAGAGAAGCCTGAAAGCATATAGTCACCACGACCTCGAGCATACACCAGTCCATAGTTTAACGTCCCTCTCACGCACCTCATAATTCTTTTTACAGCGTTCAGATGTAACACAGTAGGTCTCTCCATGAATCTACTCACCAAGCCTACTGCATACGCAATGTCAGGGCGCGTATACACCAAATACCTCAAACCACCCACCATACTTTTAAAATCTGTAGAATTTACAGCTTCACCTTTCTCATCCTTGTGTAGTTGAATCTTTGGTTCCATCGGGTACTTGGCTGAGTTGCACTCTGTTAAGCCATCCTTCTCCAACACTTTTCTAGCGTACGCCGTCTGTTTTAACTCGATATGCCCTGCTCCTTGTTTTACTTCAATGCCAAGATAATAACTCAGTTGTCCAAGATCTGACATCTCGAATTCTTTACTCATCTGTGCCTTGAACTGAACAATATTGGTTACATTCGTGCCTGTGATGATCAAGTCGTCTACATATACACCTATAATCAAAGTTTCATCATCCTCCTTTTTAGTATACACAGCATGTTCCAACGGGCATTTGATAAACCCAAGTTTTTCCAGACACTTATTTAGTTGATTGTACCAAGCTCGAGGAGCTTGTCGAAGCCCGTACAGTGCTTTAAACAACCTGTAGACCTTTTGCTCTTCCCCTTTCTTCTCATAACCTTCTGGTTGCTGGACATATACCTCCTCATATAGTTGACCATTTAAGAACGCTGATCTAACGTCCAAATGATGAACTTCCCAAGAATTTTGGGCTGCCAATGCTAGAAGTAATCGTACTGTTTCCATCCTTGTTACTGGGGCAAAAGCTTGTTCGAAATCAATACCACATTTCTGTACATATCCCTTGGCGACGAGTCTTGCCTTATGCTTCAAAATCTTCCCATCGGTGTCCTTTTTTACTTTGTAAACCCACTTCAAAGCAATCGACTTGTGACCAGGTGGCAAGTTTGTCAATTCCCAGGTTTTGTTTCTCTCTATAGCTTCAATTTCACAGTCCATGGCATGTCTCCAGCAACTTTCTTTTACTGCTTCTGCGAAATGTACTGGTTCATCAATCCCGGCTAACAACAACTCGTCAGCTAAGTCATCGTCCAGTTCCTGCTGCTCAGTTTCGTTGTATATGTCCTGAAGTAGCCTGTAACGATGAGGTGACTCACTACCATCATAGGCATCTTCATTTAGAGTTTCTGTGGTGCTGTAACGAGACTGAGGAGTGTGTGAGGTATGTGACTGAGGTGACTCTACTTCACCTGATTCAGAAGAATGATTGTTTGACCAGTTTTCATCTCCCATATTTTCCACTCGAGGAGTGCCTTGATCACTCGATATTTCTTCGTCCTGAGTTTCTTCACCGAATACCCCTGCCACAGTGAACGATGTCGACACCTGTGTATCATCTTTAGTTGCATTGTTCCAATTCCATCCCTTTGCTTCATCGAACACGACGTCCCGGCTAATGTGCACACGCCCAGTGTCGGGATTGAACAAACGGTAAGCCTTTGTACCTGCTTCTCGTCCAAGATGAACAACACGAACACTTCTGTCATCCAATTTAGTTGTATGCACACTTGGTACTTTCATATAAGCAATGCAGCCAAAGACCTTGAGATACTCCACCTGTGGCTTTTTCTTTGACCATGACTCATAAGGCGTTGCACCTTCAACTGCTCGAGTTGGCACTCGGTTTAACAAATAAACGGCGTGCCTTATTGCTTCTCCCCACATATACATAGGCATGTTTCTTTCTTTCAGTAGACTCCTCCCCATGTCAACCACAGTTCTGTTGCGTCGCTCCACAACTCCGTTCTGTTGTGGAGTGTATGGAGCTGTAAAGTGGCGAGCAATACCCATATCGTTACAAAAACTTGCAAAGGCCTTCGAGCAGAATTCTCCTCCTCTATCAGTGCGAAGAACTTTAATAGTCTGGTTTGATTCCTTTTCCACTAATACTTTAAATGTCTTAAAATATGTCAGTGCTTCATCCTTTGTCCTGAGCATATAAACCCACATTGCACGACTAAAATCGTCAACAAACAATAGAAAATACTTGTTACCAGCTGGTGTTGGTGGAGAGATAGGGCCACAGATGTCTCCATGGATGAGTTCCATCCGTTCCTTGGCACTAAAGACAGACTGTGTGGGAAACGGGTGTCTCGCCTGTTTAGACATCAAGCATCCCTTACAAACTTCCTTTGGGTGTGTAAAAGTGGGCAAACCATGTACCATTCGATTCTTGGACATCAGATTCATAGAGTTAAAATTCACATGACCAAGCCGTGCATGCCAAAGCAAGGTCAAATCATCTGCTTTTGTTAACAAACACATTCCACTAGTATCCTTTGTTAAAACCTTGTATAATCTATTTGATGCACGCTTCACTTTCATTATCATGGTATTTTTCTCATTTTAAATCCACAAAAATTCTCCCTTAATAATCACTTTATTACCACCTTCAGACAATTGGCCCAATGAAATTATATTATTGCATAGACTTGGAATAAAGTATACCTCTTTGAGAGTACATTCCTTGCCATCCTGATTTGTAAGATTGATTGATCCTTTCCCATGTATTTCAACTGTGGATCCATCTCCAAACTTGACTCTACCTCTCACTCCTTCATCCAGTTTAGTGAACTTGTGACGGTAACCGGTCATGTGATTACTAGCCCCATTATCGAGATACCACACACTTATGTCCCTTTGTCCTTCGAATCCAGCTTTGTTCAATTTTGGACTTACTCCTCCTTCATGGAGCAAAAACATCTCATCCTTGACACCATGACATTCTGCCAGCAAAAGAGTGGGTTCATCATCATTTACATAGGCCAAATTTGCCTCATGTGTTTGCTCCTTTTCTCTCCTGGGTTTACGACACTCCGCAGCATAGTGTCCGTAAGCACTGCAATTAAAACAGCGTATGTTATTTCTGTCACGACCACCTCTAGAGAAGTCTCTTCCCTTTGTTACATCTCTTCCCCGTGAGCTACCTCTGTTCGCTCGCTTCACCCACTCATCCCGAGTGAGTAATAGTTGGCCTTCCTTATTCTCCCTTTTCACCCATTCTTCTTCGGTGAGAAGTAGCTGTTGATCACTGCTCTCATTTTTCCCACGTACTCTTTCTTCATGGGCCTTAAGAGAGCCCACTGTCTCCTCAACAGACATTTGCTTCAGGTTCCCGAACTGCTCAATAGCTGAAGCTATCTGTAAGAATCTGGTGGGTACAGCTCACAGAATTTTCTTGACCACGTATTCTTCTTCAATCTCCTCTCCCAACGTACGTATATTGGCTACTAAGCCGTTCAGCCTCATGCAGAAATCGTCAAGTTGCTCAGTGTCCTTCATAGTGAGGGCTTCAAACTCTGATTTAAGAGTCTGAACCTTCGCTTTTTTTATTTTATCTGCACCCAGATGTATTGTCTTGATGGCATCCCACGCCTCCTTTGAGGTTTTCTTGTTTGCAATTGACAACAACAGGTCCTCAGCAATTCCCTGGTAGATTATGGCCATTGCACGTTTATCTACCTTATCCTCGACAGCTGCTGTAGTTGCTTTAGGTTCTACAGCATCCCACACGCCGTGGGCTTGCATGAAAACCTTCATTTTTAGTGACCATGCTGTGTAGTTCGTTTTGTTGAGCATCGGAAAACTTAAACCAAATGAGCCCCCCTTTCCCTTGTTAGTTTCCATGAGTGTACAGACATATTGTATGTATCAAGCTCTGATACCAGATATAAGTGTAGATATAGTAATATAGACTCACAATAAGCAAACGTGCTGGACTAATATTTCTGAATGGATAATAATTGAAGAGATGACTAAAATGAATACATGCTGAATGTTTAAAACAAGAGAAACTAACAACTATAAACCAGGAACTAAATACCTGATTTATCTCCATTACTCTCCTAGATAGACTCAACTACTAAGACCTATTCTAACTGCATACAACCACGTATACACAGCTGATTTATTATTAAAACAGAATTAATCATATTTAGATTAAATTAATATTCCAACACAACCTTCACACAAGCGAAATTATACCTACATTTTATACATTGCATTTGTAAATTCATGTTTTCTGCCACACAAACTAAACATATACAAAATTATTTATATTTATAACATGTATCAAAAGAATAACATGAATATAGATCATTCCTCCTTAAAATTAAGAGTATTAAGTTGTTGTGAAGCCTTATAAATTATTTAAACTAGATTTCTTAACGTCAAGTGTCTGGTTTCCATCTGAAAAATCCGACTCAGCTCCCATACCCACACCCATGTCATGTCTGATGGACACGGGTATGAGCAAAACTCAAGAGTCCGGGTAACTTATCTATCATGCATAATTTGATTTGAACATAAGATTCCCATGGACCTATGTTCATCTCTTTCGAATGTAACTAAAGCAATGGTATTAGAACAATTGGGCCTGTTCAAGTCAGCTACATATTTCCGTCTTATATCAGTTAAAGCCAATATATCATCATCCTGAACTTCATCAGATTCTTCTTTTTACTAGTTCTTCCTTGTTAAATAATATAAAATCTTGGTCGGGCTTTACTCTACAACCTTAAGATTTTAGTGCGGCTGGTTGCTTAACATGGTATCAGAGCTCGGTTTCGGGAGGGACCCTTCAAGTTTCCACCCCCATTTATTTAATTTAAATATTTGTTGTTGTTATTGATATTAGTATTTGTTATATTAGTTGCTGTCAATTATAGAGTGTTAAACAATATAAGATCATATTCGGGGTTTCATCTACCATCTTAAAATTTTAATACGACATGTTACTTAACATTCCTATCCTCCTTAACTGAATATTATAGCACAGATTATCAGGAGGCTTGAATTCCACAGGTACCTTCAAAACATTCAATATTTCAAACAGCGGTGCATGAGCCACCTTCGCAAAATTTGAGAGTAAGACTGCATGCGTGTCTTCAATAAGAGGATTCATAAACGACTTTTGGTAATCCTCTTCTGAGGAAAATGTGGTCGGAATCTTATCAACATGTAATCACAGAACTTAATGTCATCACGATCAGGCGTATAGTATTACTTTTCCTCCAAATGCAAGTCGTCAAAGTCTTAAATCCTTATGATCATACTCCCTTTTTACATGTCTGTTCTGAAAATAAAATTTGTCCCTACATACACATCTTCTTCTTTCTTTCAATACAAATTTCACTATAATCCACAAGAACTATCCTTAAATTTATTGTTCCTCAGGGTATATAAAGGAAAACTCTTTACAATTAACTTTTTGCTTAATTAGTGCAATTTTTTCAAAATGGACAAGTAAAAAGAGACCGAGGGAGTAATTGCATATCAAAGTGAAACAAATGATCTCTGCAAAATTAGACATACATTTAGAGCACAGAATTATGTTAACTAATTTGCATGACATATGTAAAGCTAACTTACAATATATAAATTACTTGATAGTTAAACACACACGCCTTAGTCAAAGCAGCAATATATAATTGCTTGTATTGTTAATTCAAATTTTAGATATATATTGAAAGTTGAGAGAGGTTAAAATGTGAAAATCAAACCTTGCCGTTGTAAAGATCTTTGTTCAGAGCATCATGCAAAGACCATGAAAACACAGCATCCAGTGGACTTCTTTGATTTGGTTACACCAGCATTACGTTCCATCATCTTCTTGATTTCCAACAAATTAAAACTAATTACAATTTCGTAATCAAAATTTATGATGCACAGATTATGAGAGCAGGCAATGTACTTTATTTATACAAGATTTTATTTGTTCTTGTCACCAGTATATATATTATTTATGAGAGCACCCAATGTAACTGGTTAGTGAAGTGTGACGCAGAATATATAAAGGCTGTGTGTACATGGAATGTCAAATGGAGGGGCATAAATAAGTATAAAAATTTTAAATAATTTTTTGATTTGGATGAATAACTTTTTAACAAAAAACAAACATTCAATCTCTATGTTTAACATTAAATATGAAAATAATATCATTATAAAATCAATGTTACAACTTAAAATATATTCGTTACATGTAACTTGCTGTATAATACACGGGCATGCTCTAAATTACACATACTACATTGCTTTCACTCTGGTTGTCATATATTAATGTAATAACGCATTGGATGAATGACATATTTGTTTGTATATATGAGTAGTAGAGAATAAGGATTCTAAGGTTAACTTTAGGATACTTTTACTAAGTTTCACAAATACATGTAAACAAGTCATCGTACTAAAAATAACTAAACATATATTTTACATATCTTTGAATTAGGAAAGTAAGCAATTTGATAACAAATATAATACACTCAAGTCAACCATTGTCTTAGGAAATTTTCTAAGTTTAATCTTTTTTTTTTGACAAAAGGCTAAGATTTTATTACGAACTCAAATCCATGGAAATACAGTGCTGAATCGAAGTAGGAACAGAACTCCTATAGATCATATGACCTGACAAATAATATGATTCCCGAGCTATTTGATGGGCTACCATATTAGCAGATCGTTTAACAAAGAACAAACTAACGTTGTTTAACCTGAATAGTATCCTACGACACTCCTCAATAATCGACCCAAAGTAGGATCGCATAGCTACTTTGCTTCTCATAGCTTTCACCACACTAAGATAGTCAGTCTCCACAGTAGCGTCTTGCCAATCTCGAATCTCCATCCAGCTGAGGGCTTCCTTGAAAGCCATAGCCTCTGCCATAATGGGAGTGATAATGCTCGGATAGAAAATTGCTTTAGCTTCAATAAAATGACCACGACAATCTCTGGCCACCATTCTGAAACCTACTCCCTGACGATCCTCCAAAACAGCCGCATCAACTGATATCTTGACTTTGTTTCATTGAGGCTTAACCCAAGTGCAAGCTCCATCTCCTTCAAGAAGAGGCTGGAGAGGAGTAAAAAACTGTCTGCTTTGGGTTGCTTTCCACTGTGCAAGATACTGCCTTGTTGATGCTACTGTTTTACGAGCCGAAGTAGATTTCTGATTCCAGATGAGATCATTACGTGCTCTCCAAAGTGACCAACACAGCATAACTATCTCAGCATGCTTCCTAGAATCAACTGTACTGAGCACTGTCCACAACCAAGAATTAAAAGTGGAGGCTTCGAAGAAATTGATGCCTGGTAAGAGCAACAGCCAGCTTTGTTTAGCATATTGGAAGGTAACCAAGCTATGAAGAATCGACTCCTCCTCAATTTGAAACACTGGGCAGGTCGAATTGACTGGCACTCTTTTAATCTGAAGTTGAACTAAAGTTGGAAGACACACAGACAAAGCTCTCCACACCAAGTTCAAGGCTTTAGGCGGAGCTTTGATATGCCATAGCAGTTTCCAGATTTCATCACGGTTCTCGTCATACCAGCTACCTCTCTGGGTTTGCAATAATTTATAAGCTGATTTTACAGAGTAATTCCCTGACTCCTCCCAGTTCCAGAACAAGCTGTCATCACAGCTCAAAGTTGCAAGAGGAATTGCTAACACAAGCTCATGGTCCCTCTCATTCAAGACATCCCGAATCACCTCTAAGTCCCATTCCTTCGAGTCCATGCACATTATATTTACCACTATTTTGCCTTGAAGAGATTCTGGGGAAGAGGTAATAAAAGGATGCGCATCACCTAAAAGCCAAGGTTCATCTAAAATTTGTATTAAAGATCCATCACCCACTCTCCATCGAATACCATCAGAAATTAATTGCTTGGCTTCTAGGATGCTTCCCCAAATGAAGCTCGGATTGTGTCCCAACTGAACATGAAGCACATCTGATTTTGCAAAGTACTTGGCTTTATACAACTTCGATACAAGACTGTTAGGGTTGGTAGCTAATCTCCAGAGCTGCTTCCCTAACATTGCAATGTTAAAGTCTCTAAAGTGACGAAATCCCATTCCACCAACATGTTTATGAGTAGCCATCCTATCCCAGCTCATCCAGTTAAGCTTTGAGCTTCTTAACTGATTTGAATTCCACCAGAATTTTGAAAGATATTTCTCGATATTTCTAGTAATCTCCATGGGTAGAAGAAATACGCTCATAGCGTAAGAAGGCATAGTCTGAGCCACATGTTTAACTAGAATCTCTTTCCCAGACCTTGAAATGCAATTCCCTTCCCACGTCCGTATCTTGTCATTCACTCTGTCTTTGAAATACCCTAGTAAAGCTGATTTGTTTTTGCCAATAATGTTTGGTAAGCCAAGGTATGTTGAATGATCATTTGCCTCAGGCATCTGCAAAACCTGGCCAATAGCTTCTCTGTTATAATTCATCACATTGGAGTTATAGAAGATAGAGGATTTCGCTTTATTAATCTGTTGTCCAGATGCTTTTTTATAGATACGCAAAAACTCCACCACACTGCCAGCCTCACTCGAATCAGCTTTACAAAATAAGTAAGAGTCATCCGCAAATAACATATGATTGATCATTGGAGCCCTTCTATAGTTTTTCACCCCATGAATATGCTTTTGAGACTCGAATTTACACAAGAGAGCTGATAAACCTTCCACACAAATGATAAAAAGATAAGGGGAGAGAGGATCCCCTTGTCTTAATCCCCAGGATGGTTGAATTGGCCCAATTTCGTGCTCTCCATGAATAATCGAGTACATCACTGTAGTTACACATTTAAGAACCAATTGAACCCACCATTGAGAGAACCCCATTTTCAACAATATTGCTCACAAAAAATCCCATTCTATTTGATCATAAGACTTGTTCATGTCCAGTTTCAATGCCATGTAACCATCTTTCCCAGCTTTTTTACCTCTCAGATAATGCATAATTTCATATGCAATCTTAATGTTGTCAGAAATAAGTCGATTTGGTATAAAGGCACATTGAGTATCAGACACCGCCTTATCCAACAGCACCTTCATCCGTTTTTCCATAGGCCAGAGCTCACCTACAACTGTCGGGTTTTTCTTTTTAGGAATCAAAACGATGTTTGTGTCATTAAGGCCTCGAGGTAACTCCCCTGTAGTCAAGAAATTTTTTGCTAAGTTATAGATATCCTCGCCTACAATGTGCCAGTGTTTTTGAAAAAACGCTGGTGTCATTCCGTCTGGCCCCGATGCTTTATCGGGGTGCATTTGGAACAACGCGAGCTTCACCTCTTTTCTGGATAATTCCTTGTTGAGCTCCTGGTTTTGCTCGTGTGAAATTGACTGGGGGACACAATTTATAACTTCATCATACAGAACCTGATCTGCAGTAAACAGCTTGGCATAGAAATTGCCTACCAGATCTTTTAACCCTTTACTCCAGTCATGCCATGTACCTGAATCATCATTTAGCTTCGTGATACGGTTTGTACGCTGCCGTTTATTACAGGATGCGTGAAAGTACTTTGTATTCTTGTCACCAGCATTTAACCACAGCTGCTTAGACCTTTGACGCCAGAAGATTTCCTTCTGATCTAGGATCAAAAAGAGCTGCTGCTTTGTATTTTTGTACTCCTGCATCGAAAGTCACATCACGTCTTCTACGGAGCTCCTTTAGCTTTTGATGACATTCTTTTATAAGCTTGTTGAAGCAACCTGTAATTTCCTTACCCCATTATCCTAATTGTTTCGCTTAATAATAAAGAGTATAGATAGTAATGTGTTGACTTATAATCTTTTTTTATAATTACTATTTGAATTTAAGTATTTTAAATGAGTTTATTATACTCTGCCCCCCTGAAGTTTCATGAAATATATACACATGAATCACTAAAATTTAAAAACGTACCTCTTGGCCATTAAAGTATCGTCAATGTACGTCACGACCCTATTTTTGGTGACATTTGTAAAAAGTTGAATATCGCCGGTGAAGTTGAGGGGTATTATCGACCAATGTGCTAAAGTGTACAAATTTTTAAAAAGCTTGTGTTAATGTGTATAAATTTTTAAAAGGTCTGTATTAATTTGGACAAAAATATTAAAAACTTAAAGGGCAAAAATAAACAAATTCATAAACTTTTTCAGATAACTTATACATTGTAGAAATTTAACTCAAACAAGTCTGCGTTTGCAGAATTCGTTATGATAGGTAAACTGTAATTGAATAGTTGATGTTCTAGCACATAGTTCCTTTGAATTTTAAGATAAGAAGGAGGCTATATTATCAGAACTGATCATGAAGAAATTTTTTTGATTACTACAGAATTCTAGATTTATCAATATCAGAGAAGCAAAATATAAAATGACATGTAAAAATCACAAAACAGCTACCATTAGTCCATATAACCATTCACAATTAATCGCCTTCTTCAATCTTAAGGCCAACACCACTTGAACCATTTAAGAGATCGCTCAATTGCATCTTCCAGGCACCTCTCCACACTCTCCAAACAACTTCTAAACAGTTTCTTTTGCTCATTAATGTTTGGTGTATATTTATTTTTAGTCACTAATGTTATATTCAGATTTGATTATTAGCATTATGTCAATTTTTTGTAGCATTAATAAAATACAGTGGTAGTCTGTAATACTTTAGTGATTCGATATATGTCTATATCCTTATACATAGTACTCCATATGTCCTCAAGTCGTTTAGCTTGGTGATGAGAGTTTGCCAAGCAGGCTAGTTTCATGAATTATTTTAAATTTTTTCTTTCTGAATAATAATTTAACGTTTAAAATTTTATATACAAAAAAAATCTTAAAAATAAGTTATTAAACTATGTTTGTAAGAAAAACATGTTGTGAGAGTTGTTTGATTTCATACCAAATTCACATTATTACAACATTATTCTATTTTTGTATTTATATATATATATATATATATATATATATATATATATATTTGTTTCACAATTCTATTAGAGTAGATGGATTTATAGTTTTGATTTTGGGTCGGTAAGAGTTGCATGAAGGAGTTGTGATTAGTGATTTCATTTATTTTTGAAAGTGTCGTTTGGTAAAATATTGGTATGTAATTTTTTTATGTTTTTAGTACTTTATGATGCTAATTTGATTATATTGAATTTTTTGTTTTTTTTATTTCCCAATAATTTTAGTACAGATTGGGATGACTCTTCCTAATAAATTTGGTTTTGAGCTTAGTACCCCACCTAAAAAGTAACAGACCTATATGAACTGATTTTATGCGTCTATTTACAATGTATATACATTTGTTCTGATCAGATGTTTAAAATAATATGTGTGCTTCCTATAACATACGTATATAATCACTCCTTCATATGTATCTACTAAACTCAGACATATATAAGTTTTCTTATAAAACACATATGAGACTTTTTGTACTGGTTATCACTATGTTCTAATAATACTATTGAAAATTGACAAAATACTAATAATCAAATCCGAACTTAAATGTTAGTGACTAAAAAAATCTGAACCTAACATTAGTGAGTAAAAAAAAAAACTTATAGTTAGAGTGGTAAGTTCTAAACACACAATGAGCGACTAAAAAATTCATTTTCCCTTCTAAAATTATATGTTTTAGTTGATATTATTTTAGTTTTAGTTGATATCATTTTTAAAACCGTGACATCAGCCAAACACTATCCATAGTCAAGGCCCAAGTGTGCTAAAGAAAGTATTTGATACATTCAAATGATTTCATATCCGTTTAAAATATCAGTATTATTATTATTATTATTTTATTTTTACTTTTTTTATCGTAGGTAACTCGACACACTCCGCCTCAGGAGGCATAATAATAAGTAATATTCAAATGTATATTGATAAATTTAGTATAAATATAAATATGGATACATCGAGTAATATCCAAACAAAATTGAACCAATATGGTAGGAAATATAAATATGTATGAATTTTAAATTCGTCTAATTTAAATTGTAAGTTTAATAAATATTTTTGTTAATGAAAAAAATATTAATAATTTTAATTTTCCTTATCTTTTATGGACTTATAAATATGAATTTATATATTATGATAAACAATTAAACTTAAAAATATAAATTGAAGTGAATTTTTCAAAAAATTACATAAGTAAATTTATCATTTATTTAGTTTAAAAAAATAAATATTACTATTTACTATTTATTTTAAAAAAATGTTAAATGAAATTTAATATTAAATTGAAAAATCTATTAAGGAAATGAATTCAAATATTATCTAAAAGTATTCATGATATCCATATTGGGATTCCTATATTTTCTTTAAATATTATTAAATTTGGATATGAAATAGCAATAATTCATTTGACTGAACACAATGTATTTGTAATTTTTTTCCCTTGCATAACTTTTGATATCTTGAAGAAATAGCAGCAAAATTGAAAAGAATCAAAAGATCACGAGAATGTAGAATATTTAGTAAAACAACTATTAATAGCAAAACTGTTTGGACTTTAGTAATGCATCAGAGGTCCATAGAAAATGAGTTGATCTCTTGAAATCATCAATCAAGTCTTCTCCTTTTCGGATCTTGATTAGCAGCATTTGAAGAACTAGGATCTGAAACTACTGTTCTCGAGTCGATTCTGTAGCTCAAGAATGCTGCATCCAACACCCCATCAGGACTTCTGGGCGCTGCTCGAGCTGCTGATAAGGTACCATCAGGTAGATCAGTACTCTCTGCTATCTCTGTTAAATCTTCAATCATTTGAACACACTTCAGTAGCCTATCCTGCAATGTCCAACAAATCATATGTTCAAGAAAAATACAAGAAGATTTGTCCTGTCTTTTATTACAGTGGACATCGCAATGGTTTACCCTCTCAAAATGCATGATGCCAGACATTGCAATGTCAATCTGTGTTTCCTGTGTTTCTCTCGTAACACAGATTGCTACAGCAGCAGATATTTCCGAGGGCCGGAATTCCAGAAAATCTAAACCTGCATTTTATTCCCACCAAAATCTGTATCAAACACTTGGAACATCACAGTACCAGAATCAGTTAAGAAACTTTATTTTAATATGTAAATCATTTGTTAAAGAAATAAAAAAGAGAATGGTACAATTGTGAGACCTTTCATTGTGTTTACAATGAACTGGCATGATCTATAGATCAACGATCCATACATTAAAGACCCTGATGGAATCGTATCTTCACTTTTGATCTTTCTAATGAAGAAATCTATAAAGGAAAACGGAGTACAAGCCTGCATCCTCCATTTCAAGTTGGCCAAAACTTTAAGCTCCATCAATTTTAATGATTGAGCTTCAAAAATTAAGCTTGGATATGCCACCTGAAATAACAGAACGACAACTTGTTATAACAATCAAAGATTCGGGCCAAGCTTTAATCATAAATAGCAGAGTATGTCATACAGCTCGCATAAACATCGCATGCACACATGACAGAGGCATTTTATAAACTTTAGAAGAATTTCGCTTGCCTGCAAATTAGCAGTAGATGGCACTCTAACATCCTCCAGTTTTGCTGCTAACAATAAGCAGGCCACAGCTAGCAATTGAAAGCTCCAAGACTTTTCATCCTATGCAAATGCATATAGGCAATTAGCAATTTAGCATGTTAATACACTCAGACAAAAAACTAAATTACACCAAAAGCATCGACTTCAATTAATTCCGAAAACTTACCGGAACTTGATAAACAGAAAGATAGCGATCCAAGTAATTTATCGCTAAGCAAATGGTCGGCGCTCCAAAACAGAAATGCGCATAAGCCTAATACTCAAAAACACAAAAACCCCAATTAGAAATTCGACACTGTCATCACTTCTAATTAGGCATAAAAACAACCATGCCCATAAAAAATTTACCAACACAACAATTAATACAGAGAAAAAAGCAACATTTCCCATTAATCAAAACATCATTCACAACGACATACACTAAAAATTCAATAAAGATTATAAATTCATGAAAAGCATTAACAATAATGGTGACCGAAGGAGTATAAAATCCACCACCTTTTATCTCGCAAACACCATGAAATTCAACAAAAATCCTAGAAAAACAATTTAATATCAATTAAAAAACAACAAATTTCAAAGAAAGACACAAAGACAACCTTATATATCCAATCAACAGCTTCTTTTCTAACATTATATAAATCAAGTTCCTCATTAGTCAATCTTTCTAAATAATCACTTGCTGGAAAAAAATCTTTTTCTTTGTCAAACAAAGAAGACACAACTTGATCACTCTGCATTGGAATAAGACCAATCAACGGCTCTGATCCATTGTCCACCAGATTATCAGAATCTATAAGATGGTTAAGATCATCAATGGCCTCAAGGTCATCAAAATGCAGACTATCAGTTTCAGTACAAAGCAGGTTTTCAAGACTAAAAGGGTCTGAGTCTGCCATTAAAACAAACAATGGAGATTTTTTAACACAATTAAAATAAAGAATGAATGATTAAAGAGCTGATGATACAGAAAGAAATGAAATGAGCTCTGAGAGATAGAGAAGTAAGCTCGGGTATATATAGGTATTGTGGTAGGGTGAGGGCCCAAAAAGACCTGCCTACTCGTGCATTTTGATGAAAACACGCTGGAAAAAAAACTGGAATGAATAATATCTGAGATATACTTTTTTTTTACAATATCTGAGATATTATTTTAACTCTATAAAAATATTCTTTGGATACATATAATGTAACTTTCCAAAAAAAGATTAAATATGTTTTATTTTTTTGAAGACAACTAATATAACATATATTTATCTTTTTTATAAAAAAGGAAAAAACCTAAGTCAAGTTTAGTTTATATTCAAAATAATAACATATAATGATGTTTCGGTTAATTTTTTTCTCGAAAATAATGTTTCGGTTAATTTTCATAACGTATCATTAAAAGGATTCCGGAAAAGGTATACAGTTTGATTTTGAGTACGAGCAAATTCAATGCTAAATCTAATAACACTTTTTTACAATTATCACAACCACTTTTTAGATCGAACCTATTTTTTTATCGTTTACGTAACAATTCATGGGAAAAAGTTAATCGTGTTTCGTTAATTTCAATGTACATTATCGTATCTCGTATTCATATTCTTTACGTTATTGATATGGGCCTAAAATTAGTCTAGGAATGTGATGCCCCATTGTCCTGGGTAAGGAGGTTGAAGACCTTAGTCTCCTCCTCAGTCAAAATGATATCATTTGGACTCCCGTCAACAGCTTGCCCAAAGGACGAGCGAAAGAGAGTCCCCCAGTCACCGCCTTCCCAGAGGACGTAAAGAAATTCTTTCTTCCACCCCAAGTTATTTTCTGGGATGGACTTTCCATTCACTATGTGGGGGATGGTGGGACGCTGGTTCAAAAAAACCCACCCCGGATTCTTGTCGGGGTTATTCTTGAACTAAAATATCTTTCTAAACACAGCGACCGAAGGAGGGACGTCGTGATTTGGCAAGGGCTGATGCCCACATCTGCGAGTAAAATTAGAATGAAAGGATGGAAATGAAGTCTAATACCTGCCCTCAAGGTGTCCCTAAAGACGAATAGAGCGTCCTTCTTCCAGTGGCAAGCCCTGTCGGCCGGACCTGCGGGAACCAGCTTGTACAGCTCCTTGACCTTGAAGAAAGATCTCATCTTGTCTAGCTCATTTGGATCCCGAAAAGTACTGATGTGATCAAATGCATCCAAGTGTGCGTCGGACGGGTACTCATCCCCTCGGGTATTGATCGTATCAATGAAAGAGGTGTACCTTGACCGGATGGGAAATTCGTTCGACTTTTTTGCCACGTTCATCTTGGCCAAACGGGTAAATCTCTTATCTGCCATCTGAAGAGAGCAGAATAGAAGACGGTTTTTAGACACAAACTTTATACATAAAGTGTGCATAAAAAAGAAATGAAGAAAGAGGGTATATACCTGAAATAATGCGGGGAAAAGAGGGAACTGGGTTGCTAAGAATGGAAAGCTTCGAGGGACTAAAACTCCGACCTACAGTTATCCCTACGCCTCCAAGATTTCTGAGAGAAAACGAGAGGAAGAAAATTTAGAAATGAGAAGTGAGGAGTGAACAACTCTGCTCACTCCTTTGTATAGGAAAGGAGGTGAAGATGAAAAGGCAAAAAGGCCCAATAAGTTGGAAGCCCAAAGAAAAAGCCCACATTCCGGAACCTTCCAGAATATACTTGAAAAATCTTAAGGATTTCTAAAAATAATTAAAGGAAAATAAAATCCAAAAAGGATTTTGAAAAAAAGAGGCCCAAATCAAGGCCCAAATCCAAAGAGGATTTGGAAATATTGAAGGCCCGAGTCAAGGCCCAAATCCAAAGAGGATTTGGAAATATGAGAGGCCCAATTCAAAGCCCAAATCCAAATTGAATTTGGAAAAGACCAGATTAGAGGGATAATTGGGAAAAGACCAAGCCCAAATCCAAATTGAATTTGGAAAAGCCAAAATCCAAATTCGATTAGGAAAAGCCCAATAAAATCAACTTGTCCAAATAGACCAGGATCTAGGTCGAGGATGAGGTCGTGAATCCTATTCGAAATCTTTCGAACAGGAGCCAGAAAAACACCCACCTAATAGACCAGTATTGAAGTCGTGTATGAGGTCGTAAATCCTGATCGAATTTATTCGAACAGGAGCCAAAAAATAACCAATATTTCGACCAAGATCCAGGTTGTCAAAACGACTAGGATCTAAGTCGAGGTTTAGGTCATGAATCCTGGTCGAATTTATTCGAACAGGAGCCAAAAAATGACCAGAATTTCGACCAAGATCCGGGTCGTCAAAACGACTAGGATCCAGGTCGAAATCCTGGTCATGGATCCTGGTCGTATGGATTCGACCAAGCATCAGGTGTTGGCCATAATTTTGACAAGGATCCAGGTCGAAATTTCGACTAGGATCCTGGTCGAAAAAGGGCTAAAAATTTCAGAAAAATTCCTGAAAGTTGGAAAAAATTACTAGAAATTGCTAAAAAATCTTAAAAAATAGGGAAAAATCTCAGAAAATTAGGGAAAATTAGAAACTAATTTTCAAAAAAATATTTTTGATAAAATACTCCTAAAATATTAAAGAAATAATGTCTGTGAGTATTAGAATATTCTAGAAAATTAGGAAAAAATCCCAGAAATTAAGGAAAAATTCCTGAAAAATACAAGAAAATTCCTAAAAAGAAGGAATAAGGTAAGGAAAATAATAGGGAAGTTCTAAAACAACCCTGAAGCCATGCAAGGAAAATCATTATAAATGTGTAGGTTGCTCCACACTTTACGCAAAAACGATACCCTGTAAGGGAACAAATGAACTTAACTTCTGCGAAATCTTTTACGGTTTCCCAGAAGTTGGGGGTAAATGATTGGGCCTAAAATTAGCCTAGGAATATAATTAATGTCGAATTAATTAGACCTGATACGGTCCAATAACGAAGCCCACTTAACGAGGCCCGAAGCCCTGATTATTTATTAAATTCGTAATTAATAAATAGGGAAAATTAATAGCTCATTAAATGAGTCCAAACAGTGATATAAATCTATAAGAGATAGCCTTAAAGGCACATACACCCACAAGGAGTCTAATTCCTTGATTCTAGGACTTCAAAGTTTATCCAAAGTCTGAGACTTGTTCAGCAAGTCTCCTAACCCTAACCCTAGTCCAATTCAAGGACTCCCAACGTCTATATAAGGGGACTCACCCCTCCTATCAGAACAAAGTTTTTGACTTGATTCTCTAATTCATAGAGATACGTAGGTATCTCGTAAAGGCAGAGTTAAGTTACGAAACACGAGAACAGCCATTAAAGGTCATCAGCTCCCGAACTTTAGTAATAAATACAACAATTGATATACCCTAGTTTTCAATACATAACAGTTATAATTTATGGAAAAAAGTTAACCGTGTTTCGTTAATTTCAATGTACATTATAGTATCTCGTATTCATGTTATTTCGAAACATTTGTATTTGCTTTTTGGATTCTATTAGTTTTTTTCAATTTTTGATCTCTAAATATAATAGTTTTTGCTAAAATTGTTAAAGAATTCGAAAAATATGTCCAACTCAATTAAAAAAAAAGTGTCATCAAGAAAAAATTTGGGAACTCATAAACCTAAACAAGAGATATTTAAAAGCATGAATTTAACTTCGATTTAAGAAAACTAGAATATGACTCAACTGAGACATGATCCATCTATTTTTAATCTTATTTTTTTTCTTAAAAAAACTGGTTAAAAATACGGAAAATTCAAAAAAAAGATTTAATTTTTTTTTCAAAATGAGTACAAAGTTGGAATAAAGTCTTATATAAAACCGCTAAAATCTTTAACATATTCTAAAAAAAGATTTTTTTTTTTCAAATATTAAAAAATTAATATTATATTAGTGAAAATGGTATATCAAGCCTTTTATAAACATGATCAAAATTTATCATACATATGTTAATGGTGGTAATTTTCTAACAAAATAGTCCAATAAGCGAAGTTCCTTCTTATTACGAGGTAGTCTAAAAGTTCCCCTCCTAATAAACTATCATGAAATACTTCGTCTAAGGAAATTGGGTGCATATAATTCAATTTTTATGAGATCTTTATGAGAACATTGAATAATAAATGTTTTGCAAAAACATTTTACTAATTTTTTTGAATATATAGATATTTTTTGGGATTGATACAAAATTTCATGAACTTTAAGAACATATTTTTAAAAAATTGATTTTTTTTATTTTAGCCTGATTTTAATATTTATATTAAAAAATATTAGTAAATGTATCAAAATTTATCTTTCTCTTATATGTAAAATTTGATGTTTTTAATATTTAATGGGTTCTTTTTAAATTCAAAATGACTACATCTGTATTATATATAAAGATTATTTTATTAAAAAGGAAAAAAATTAAGTTAAGGGTTTATATTAACAATAATGACATAATAATAATATATAATGATGTTTTGGTATTTTTTTCCTGCAAAAAAGTTTTAGTTAATTTTGATAACGTAACATTAAAAGGATTTTCGAAATAGATAAATAATTTGGCTCCATCCAATTTAACAATAAATCTAAGAGAATTTATTCTAAATACTGTTGTTTAATTCTTATTTCTATTTTTACTACCAGAGTTAATGACATTTGTACTTTTAATATTACTTTTACACCTACATTCTTTTATTATAGCATTTACGGTAAAGTTGGTTTTAAATTTAAAAATACGATAGTGAAGTTTGGAGTATTAGTTGGGAGTTGAGGTGCTCAACGCATATACTTACTGTTTCATTGCATCGAGAGTAAGATTCTTCTTCAACCTCAACCTCCAACGATCTCATAAGCAACGCTTTCTTATTCTGCTCTGTTTTGCTGGTTAATCAGATGAAGTGTTATAAAACTTGTGAATTTTGTATGTAATATTGTAGAGATGGATATATAGGTACATACAGATTTGTTCAATTTCTATATTATTAAACCCTAAATACCAAAATTTCAAATAATTCATTGTTTTTATAGCTTGTTAGGTTTGAATGAAGTTGCATGTGTATATGTGTTTGATTTTGCATATTACAATTGGAGAATGTTAAAAACTCTGAATCTCTTTATCTCTCATGTAGTGTTGTTGTTTGTTGATTTAAAATTGTACAATGGGTAGTATATGACGTAGATAGTTGTATTCTAAATTACTGAGAGTTTTGCCCTTTTTAAGTAATAGATCTGTGTGTATAAGTTTCATATTGGGTCACTAAGTTGAGGTGAATATTAGTTAACTAAGTTACAGATGAAGTTGCATTTTACAGGGTCCCTGCAACTTAGGATGAATATCAGTTAAATAAACTGCAGATAAAGTTGCAGTTAACTAAGTTGGTGATTTAGAATTTAGTTGCTTTTAGTTCAGTGGCCCCGCAGGGGTACTTATTGAAGTTGCAATCAGGATTTAGATGTATTTTGGGAGGATTTTACAGGGATTATTGTTAAAATAGATTAAGTTGATCACAAGGTTGCATATTAGGATGTTAAGTTACATATAATATTTCTAATATTTAACAAACATTATAATACTCATATGTGATGCATGTTCAGCAGATATGTTAATAATATGTTTAGGATCTTTAGTCAGTTGGTATATAAAAGTTGTGATGCATTGCAGGGCACTTTGAAATAATGGTTGAAAGATCCCTAGAAGAATTGACTCCCTCTCAGTGTATTAGTGGGATATTCGTTTGGGATATTATAAACCCTATATATTTGAGGGTAGTAAGGCATCTATAAAGGCCATTTAACATGAATTTGAATATTATAGAAATCCAGATTCATTTTAACAATAATCTCAAAAGAGCTCTAAGAATCCACAAATGCTGGATAAATTTCATATTCTAGACAACTTTGACACCTTCGGCTGAGGGTTTAGATCTAGATTTAGGTTTCATGTAATAAATTATCTAGATCAATTAGGAGTTATTTCAATTAACAATGTAATTAGGTCAGATCGATATTTGTATGCTATATATGAAAGACATATTCCACAAGTTGTGCAAAAGGAATTAATACAATTTATGCTTTAAGTATATGAAGTAGATAGTTGTGTTTTTAATAGTTGAGCTTTATATGTGTTTTCAATTTATGAGATTTTGCCTTTTTAAATTTACAGATCTGTTTACATATCTTGGTGCATACGAGGTTCTCTTCCGTGTCTCGGTCTCTTTCAGAGTGTGGTTCTGCTTCAAAGGGGAAATCAAAGATGACCCCGAAGGAAGTTGAAATGAAAAAGTCAAAGTTAAAATGGAAGGGCAAGAGGGAGAACTTTATAGTTTAAGATAATATGATTTCACCTTTTAAGGTACTGTATTTTTTCACATACTAGTATGATGTTCAACATATATTTGTATTCATTGTTTTATTTTTTACAAGGAATGCAATATGTTATTCATGTTAAACATCATAGGACAGCAAAAATAAACACGAATTACAAGTATGAACAAATTAGTGATTTGTTGAATACATTATCTGTAAAGTAGCTTGACGAATTTCATGCTTCCTATTTTGGACATTTCACCCATTTAAGACCTTTTAAAATCCAACATCAACTTATCCATAACCTCTTGCTTAGACAATTGAAACAAAAAATCCCTCTTGAAATCTGAATTGGTATTGCTTGGATAAAACTTTGTTTTGGTATACGTGAATTTGCGCTTATCACTAGTCTGGGTTGCGTTGGTGTTGTAGATAAGAAAAGGTTTTTTAGGTATGAGAATCAGTTTGTTAATTCATATTATCATGGTGCTAATAGTATAACCAAGAGTAGTTTCAAACAGTCCTTTTTTAAAAAAAATGGAAAACTGATGAGGATGCAATTAAGTTTGCATATTTACTTCACCACTTTATTTTTAGCTCCAGTAGTGATTCTGTGATTCCTAAGGGTGAACTTGATCTGCTGGACAGTGGAGATTTTGATCAGTTTTCATGGGGTAGGGAAATTTATAAGACAACGTTAGAGTCACTGAAATCTATTGCAAGAACATGTTCCAAAGACAACTATTATCATTTGAATGGTTTTCCCCATGCTCTTCAACTGTAGTTTTATGAGTGTTGTCCATATTTGAATGAAAAGTACTGTGATACAAATAGTGGGTGTATTCCACATATTATTAGCAGGTCAAATGATAGTAATGCGAAGTTTGAGGATGTGTATACTACACTGTCCTTGAGCACAAATGAGGTATAATAACTAAATTTACCGTGCTCTCATTATATTCATACCTATATTTATGTAGATAATATTTTATTCATTTGTTATTATTTGTACAGCTGGAATTGAGAAACTTAACTGCTACTGCAAGTGAGATTAAAGAACTTCATTTGGAAGAATTATTTCCAACTTCTAATCAGGAGAGTGTTCAGGAGAATGACAACAGGGATGATGACTTTGTCAACCGTCCACCCCCACTTTTGAGGCTTTCTTCTTCATATACAAATGCACCTGAAGGTAAAATGTCTCTCATTAAGATGTAGAGGAAACTTTACACATTTGAAAGTCATTAGAATAATCATACTGTTGAGGTTAGTTCTCTGAAGACAACTATGAGTGAGATGCGTTCATATTTTGAATTGGTCTTCTCAAACTTGCAAGAAACTATCATGAAAGAAGTACGTATCTTATTTTTTAGTTTCCGTAACTTTTTTTAAATTAATATAGTTGAACCTTTATATTAATTTGGAATAATTTTTTGATTCAAAAACTCTGTTAATGATGATATTTTATGCAAACTAATTGAATTTCTCAAGTTATGAGGCATAATGAAAATGATGATGATAGTTTTTTTGTATAATTACACCGGAGCTGATTTGTCCAATCTCATAGATGACTCATTTTTCCTTTCTAGCCATCCTAAAAAAGATGCTCCAATTACAAAGGATTTTAATTAGATTTGAAGTATTAAATTAGTTTGTTCCTATTGAATTATTGTATATTATATAAGTGTATTATTATATTATACATTATGTCATTCAGGATACAAGAAGATGGGACCCTTGGCCATAAAATATGGTTGCAGAAATTTCTGATATTACAAAAGAGGTTGCTGCTACAAATGAAGATAGTTCACTTAAGGTTGCAGATGTTGTAGTAGACGTTGCTGCAGATGATAGAGATGTTGCAGCTAAAGTTGCAGGTGTTACAATAGAGTTTGCAGCAGCTGATGGAGAAGTTGCAGGGGACCCTGTAAAGCTTGCAGAGAAGGATAGTAATGTTGCAATAGGAGATTCAAAAGTTGCAGGAGTTGACAAAGATGATGATGGTTTTTTTGATAACCTCTCTGATAAAGAATGGACTAATTTGGAGTTTGTTGTGCAAAGTGCCAGCAAAATAGGGAATCCCATATTGGTAAATGTTTATAAATTTAAAAGGTGTAAATATTGTTATTTTATGTATAAACCTGTGTAATTAGTAAATTTTATTTATTTGTTATAGGGAACTTCTACTGAACCTATTCAGCCAACTCCTGTTAAGCTCCCTTCATATTTGCAGTCTCCATTTTTGTAATATTTTGGTTCGATATCGGGGAAAAGTACTGACTCCTTACATATTCAAGAAGTGTTCAACACTGTTAAAGGACTTTCTGTATTGGATGGGAAGATTGGAGAATTTTCAGGCTTTAATATATGGGGAGAGTTCATAAAATAGTTGGATCATGGCTTGGTTACAAAGAAAAAGTAAGGTTTTTATACTTGTTTGTGTATATGTATATCTAGTTTTATATTGATTTTATTGTTTGTATCTTCTATATTTTTGGTGTGTGATAACATTATATTCAAAAGAAGACAACAAGATCAACCCGGTTCTGAATTTAGGGGTTGATTTGGTATCCCATAAAACATGGTATCATATTTTAAAGTACGGTAGCAAGGGTCACACGAACTCTGTAAGTTTTGATGATTGTTGAATATCGGGTTGTATTGATCAAATTGTACTATAATATTCATATTTATATTATTAAAATGTCCAAATATTTTTTGTGGAGCATGTTGATGTGTTTTTTTACCATTTAGGGAAGAAGGTTATGGAAACTTTTGAAGTTGTTTCTACAGATTCCACCTTTCAAAATTGAGTTTCTACCATGTATGATGCATGTGTCAAGAAAGATAATTTTACAGTGAATATCAAGCAACAGATTGCGAAAGTTATGATGGGCGATGTCATTCGTTACAATACTCATTGGGGGTTGGTTTGTAATGTCATGTTTCTTGTATTCATTCGAGAGCAAAAACATTGGCTTCTAGGAAGACTTAATTTTCCAGATAGGGAAGTCCATGTGTATAACACCTTAAACAATGATGGCGTGAAGGAGATTCTTGTAAAAAATCTGTGTCCATTTTGCAAGTTGCTGCTTATAAACGTGATGATATACTTTCAAAGGCACTGGCCCTAGGTGACTTAGGAGAAGTTGGTCTAACAAAATGCCCACTTCTTGTGCTTAAACCAGTATGCCCAGTAGACTTTCCTCGAAGGAAGTGCATGTCAAAACCAGAAGAAAGGAAAAAATGTCCATTATATCTTGTAAACATCAAAAATCAATTAATATTGAAAAACACATATTTAACATAAAGTTCAGAATTTTTCAAAAGCAATATATACATACGGACAACCCCCTTTCAAATATCAAATATCACAAAAAATTGCCTTAACTTTTCAAAAATCATCGCTTTCAAGATTATGCTAACGAGTTTTTTTATCACCGTAGTACCATAAATCATTTCTTGAGCTCAATTAAACATATTACTTAAAAATAATCCCATCTACAACACTCCAAAGAATAATTCAATCAATTAGTCCTCCAAAAGCATTATAATGCTTTAGAAAATCTATATCACTTCAATCACGAACATACACGCATAAACACTAAGACCACCATAAATTTATAGCATCAAAACCAGAAAACTAAATCAATCATCAAAAGCTATCAGCAATTTGAAATGAAAAACACTACACCTCTTATAACCAGAAAAATGTATTATAAAATCAAAGTTACTAAATAATCAACAACTTGATCGAAAACTAATTCACCAAAATTACTAAATTGAGTACTAAATAAATGCACAAATATTCCACAATTTAATCAAAACAATACCTTCACTAAGCGTATGTAAGTTACTAAATAATTGACAACTTAATCAAACACTAATCCATCGAAATCACTGAATCAAGTAATAATCACTCAAATGTATAAAACACGAAAACTAATCCAAATACTACCTTCACTAAGCGTATGTAACCTAGGCAATCCAGGCGGAATCCCATCAGCATCACCACCATTCGCCTCACCGCCATTCGTATTCTCCCTAACATCAAGAAACGAAGCAGAAGCGTGACGATAATGACCATTATTGCCTCTCTTCCTATACATATTCCTTTTCTTAACAGCCTTCAAATGTTGAAGTGCCTCATCATTGAAGTCCTCTCTGTCTCTATCCAAATCATAAATGTGATGATATTGACTTCTCATCCAAGTCTTATTTGAAAAAGTCAGATGTTGATCCTCTCGGACTAGTATTGCATCATGACTGCATTAGGTCATCATCTATGTAAGTCGCATGACTATTTAAGTTTGCTAAATTTTTATGTACTGTATAATTAAATTATGTTATATTTGTTGCAGTGATAGTGGTATATACATGATTTCGTTTGCTGGGTATTTTGTTGATAAGAAGGAAATTTTCAAAGCATATTTGGATATTGGTGCTCATAGAAGCAAACTTGCTTTCATATTTTACTCATATAACAAGGAAAAGCATATATATGGCTACGAGAGCGAGGGAGATGATACAATAGGAAATGAGAAGGCGATAAAGACTCCAACGAAGAAGAGAAAGATGACATCTATAAAATGAATTATTTGTGTTAATTTTTTTTGTGCCACTAAGTACTTGAAAGGAATTGTGTATTGGTGGTTAGTTTTATAACATGATTCGATATGATGAAATTAAGAATTATATAAATTATAAGGTTTGAAAACTTATGATTTGGTTCGTTTAAGAATTATTAAGTTTGTATTCGGTTGTTAGTTGTATATCAGGGCACTAAGTTGCATATAATTTTTTGTATCATATTACTGAGTTTCATAATATGTTGCATATTAGGTTTCAAAGTTGAATATTAAAATAATAAATTGTTAAAGTTGCTGAAGTTGCATATTTATTTAATAGTTGCATATAATGTTGCATATTGGATAATTAAGTTACATAGTACCAACTTTAATAATTTATGCCTATAAGTGGGTAGTTTAATTAACATGAATATTCTTTCATTGCATGAGAGAGGAGAATTTTTAGATAGATGATCTTAAGATTAATATTTCTTGAAACTAAGTGTGTGCATATTATAAACCAATATGTGTATCAGGGTACTAAGTTGCATATAATGTTGCATATAATATTACTGAGTTGCATGTGTTGTTGTACTGTAGGTTTATACGTTCTTAGATACTAAATTAAGACTATGAGCATGCACTAACTTAAAAGGAATATCATTCCAGTGCATGTACTATATAAAGACATGATAAGATTGAATTCATTTGGATTATTGGCCCCGTAGGGACTCTTAATGAAGCTGCACTTTGGATTTTAGAAATATAATAAAGTTGATCACAAGGTTGCAAATTAGGTTGATATTTGCATCTAATATAGCATTCAGTGTTGTTAATATTTAGCAGACATTATAATGCTAATATGCAACAAAAATCAACTTCAAATGCAACTGAAACTAGGTTATCAGTGCCACTTGATACCTTAACCTCAATCAAACAAGAAATAACTTTTAAAGTCAAATATATAAAACTAGTAGTTTTATTATGTGTACTATAAAATAACAATTATGTTTTTGCTTGAGAAAAAATAATCTATGTAATCATATAAAGTAATTAATTCAATAAATTTTGATTGGAGGATTTCTACAAGTTCTTCTATTATGTCCGTATTGATTGTAACTACCGTATTTGACTTTTCATGTTGTTTTGCATTTATCTCCCAAGAAGCTTTGCATCTTCTTTTATTTTAGTCTGCCCACTCTTTCTCGTCCTTATGGAGGATATAATGTCATTGACTTGATATTTTTGGGTACTTCACACGTGTCTTTGTGACCAACAGGTAACGCAGTCTCTTCATAAGCATGGATCATTGCTTCCTTTGTGAAATATGGTGAACAATAATCATATGGATCATGATTAACCTTTTGTAAAACAGTAATCACTACAAGAAATCTGGCCATTTACGACGGTTTTTTTGAACTGAAATCGTCGTAATTGAGCCATTTTCGACGAAAAAAATTCGTCGTTTTTGGTCGAGTAGTAAGTTCATTTTTCGTCACAAGATAAAATTGTGTCGCAAGTACAAATTTCGTCGCAATATCTAATTCCGTCGAAACTGTGAATTTCGTCATAAAGAAAATATCGTCATAAGATGATTTTTCTGTCGTAAGTTTTGAGCTCAGGCCACAACTTAGCAACAATTCAATTAAAAATAATTATTATAAAGTGATGAACATTGATCGGAAGTAACCTACAACTTCCGTCATAAGTTTAGTTCTAATAAACCGGTCATTCTTGCAAATGATTCTTTCATAAATACAAACAAGTATTTAATTCGATGAAAACTGTAATTGCCCATTGGAGTCGAGTTCTCATATTTGTCCATAAGCGCGTGGTTTATAAGGCTATCAGATTCATCACCGTTTTGCTTGCAGTCCTTAGACTGACTTTCTGGGAAACTGATATCATGGACTCCGCTTACTGATTCTGGAGATGTTAAAGCTTCCTCCTTTTGTAAAGAAATGGAAGCAAGGATCAGATTTTCAGAGTCACACAAAACTCTTTCTCGTTAAGGTTACTGTATTCTCAAATAAAAAAGCAGTTGACCCTTTAAGTTCTCCAGAAATCAGTTCAAGGTCTCACCAGTTGTACTTTCACATGACTTGTTCATAAATAATTATGGAGACAAGTCTTACTTATCGGTGCATTACTTCTTCCTTGTTCATCTCTTATGTGGAGAATAGGTGAAATTAAAGAATAGAGAGGTGCGGAAATTAAAGAGCAAAAGTGGAGGATAATATGAGAAGAATATGTTAGAGATGAAGGCTAATAAAATGGAGGAAGTGGAGTGACAAAGAGAGAGAAAACCACAGGTTCTTTCTAACAACCATTGATATCTCTCATTTGTTGTTAATCTAAGGGCTATAAATGGTTGCACTTACAATCCGTGTGCTTCTGTTTCATCCAATTATTGCTTGCAACCTGTCGAACACATATCGGTCCTCCTGGTTGAACAAATTGTGGAAATCGTTGTTTTAATTAACATTTGCTTAAATCTCACGAGTTGTCATTGATATTTAAAAATTTTATTTATTCTGTTATATTTTAATTTTGAAATTTTTTTTGTTAATATATAATTATTATAAATTTATAATAAAAATAATAATGATAATTTTAGTAGAATAAGTAGACTCCGTATGGTGGTTTAACAATTTGGTATTTTAGCGGATACGTAACAATATTTATTTATTTATTAATAATAAAATAGATTGTGATCGCAGTTTAGTAAAATAAGTATACCATATCTAGTTATTTAACAATTTAGTAGTATAGCGGATATATAACATTATTTTTTTATTTTCTTTAATAACCAAAATTAGGGAATAACTGTTGAACCAAATTATTCCTCGTTCCGATTATTATCTGATATAGTATAGATTTCGTATATATCAGTTTAAAAAACTCCACCAACTATCTTTTTCAAAATTGATATTTTGTGATCAAATTGCTATTTTAAAAAAACTAACTATCAAGCACTAATATTAAAGATTTTATTTGGTCAACCCATTAATTTGAATTAGAAAGCATAAATTGACGTTTCGATTATTTTAAAAATATGTTTTAACGATCCAGCCGTATGGATTTAAATAGATATGTATATATATACATATATATTAGTGATATAACCAAAATTTCATATATATCAAAATAATTTTATTTGGTTTTCCATTTTAACAATCAAGTATCAGTTTGACTAGTACAAGTAACTAGTGTTTAATCCTAAATTGATGTTTCGATTATTTCTAAAAATATTTTTCAACGATCCAACCGTATGGATGTATATATATATATATATATATATATATATATATATATATATATATATATTATTGTTATGACCAATATTTAATTTCAAAATAATTTTATTTGGTTTACCATTTTATCAATCAAGTGTCAGTTTAACTAATACAGCTAACTAGAGTTTAATCCGGAATTGGTGTTTCGATTATTTTAAAAATATTTTTCCAACGATCCAATTATATGAATTTAAATAGATATATATTAGTTATACAACCAAAATTTAATTTCAAAATAATTTTATTTCGTTTGCCATTTTAACAATTAAGCATCAGTTTAACTAGTACAGCTAACTAGTGTTTCGTCCTGAATTGGTATTTCGATTAATTTAAAAATATTTTTCAACGATCCAACCGTATGGATGTCAATAGATATATATATTAGTGATATAACCAAAATTTCATATCAAAATAATTTTATTTGGTTTGAGATTTTAACAGTCAAGTTTCAGTTTGACTAACTACTGTTGAATCTTGAATTAGTGTTTCGATTATTTTAAAAATATTTTTCAACGGTCCAACCGTATGGATGTCAATAGATATATATATATATGTTAGTAATATAACCAAAATTTCATATCAAAATAATTTTATTTGGTTTGACATTTTAACAGTCAAGCTTTAGTTTGACTAATACAGCTAACTAGTGTTGAATCTTGAATTAGTGTTTCAATTATTTTAAAAATATTTTTCAACGATTCAACCATATGGATGTCAATAGATATATATATATATATTACTGATATAACCAAAATTTCATATAAAAATAATTTTATTTGGTTTGACATTTTAACAGTCAAGCTTCAGTTTGGCTAGTACAGCTAACTAGTGTTGAATCCTGAATTAGTGTTTCGATTATTTTAAAAATATTTTCAACGATCCAACTGTATGGATGTCAATATGTATATATTTTAGTGATGTAACCAAAATTTCATATCAAAATAATATTATTTAGTTTGACATTTTAACAGTCAAGCATCAGCTCGACTAGTATAGCTAACTAGTCAATATTATATATTGACATTAATATGGTATATACATGGTTTGATTTTTCATCGATACAACTGTATGGATGACAATATATATATATATCTATATATATTAGTGATATAATCAATGTTTCGTAATAAATTATTTTATCAAAATATATAAATTTTTCTGAAATTTTTGAAATATCACCCAAACAAATAAATGTTGACATTAATATGGTTGGATCATGAAATAATATTTTTTTGAAATTGAAATTATCAAAAATCATGTGCTAATTTGAGAAAAGTCAAATTTACCGCCAAAATTTTTAGAAAAATCAAATTTATCGCCAAAATTTTGGGGAAAAGGTTAAATTTCCCTCTTTTATAACTTACGACGAATTTTAATTTTCGTCGTAAATTGGATATTCAACTTACGACGAAATGTTCAAATCATCGCAACTTCAAATGATTTTTATTATCCCGCCAAAATTTTTGGGAAAAAAAAGTTAAATTTCCCTCTTTAATAACTTACGACAAATTTTAATTTCCGTCGTAAATTTGACGATCCGATTTTTACTGTCGAAAATATTTCGTTCTAAATTTAGGTAAATTATTTTTTTATTCAATTTCACTTTAAAATTTTAATAAAAATAATTAACTTACGACGAAATGTTTAAATCGTCGCAATTTCAAATAATTTTTATTTTTGTTTAATCGTGTCATGCATAATTTTATTAATAAAATATTAAACTTACGACGGTTTTGGATTTCGTCGTAAATATTTACGACGTTTTAATTTTTTCCGTCGTAAGTTGTGCGCGCATTTTTTTCCGTCGTAAGTTGGCCGTCGTAATTGGCCTATTTTGTTGTAGTAAATTGCATGAGCTGAAGGAAGTTGGTCTAGTTGAAACCTATTGCATTTGTAGGTTCTCAAACCAATATCAACTATAGCTTTTCTATCAACATTGTGAAGTTCAAACAAAGCATCATTTATCGGATGCACCTGTACACATATGAATATATAAGTCAGTGTTGTTCAATCCTCAATATATTAAAAAAATCTAAAATTTAAAATCGTATTATCAAATTAATTGAGTATAGATAGTTATCTTTCAACATATCTTCGAACTTATTGGTCAGTCTTGTCATGGTTTCATTTGTTATATTTCTATTGTTCCAACTCTATTTTTGGATCAAAGAACGCAAACTCTCTAGCATAGTACAAACTCGGAGTTCTTGAATTGCTATGATTAAAGAATTTAAAGATTCGGAAATGTTGGATGTTATGTTTGAGTACCTGTTATTTGGTGAATGAACTATTGCCCATTTATCATACCCAACTTTTTCCAAAAATGTTCTTATTCTGCTGTCAACCTGATCAAGCTCTCTCATGTGATACTCAAACTTTTTAATAGTGTATTCATTTGCCACAGAGAAGAAAGATGTAATATCCGGGATATGACGTGTAATGTTTTTTGTTAAGAAATAAATATTATGTGATTATTATATGAATTTTTGGTGAATAAATTGTTAATTGGTATCTGTGTTTGGATGTTTATATGTGATAAAATTGAGAATTTCAATTTTTACATGTCTAAAATAAAGTATAGATAATTTTGATATTTTTTTATTAATTTATATATTATTATATGATTTTATAAAGGAATTTATGGATTTATTAAATTATTTTTCAGGTTAATTATAAATTATTTGTATAATCGGGAATCGTCTATCTTCAACCGTTTTTACGTTTTTACAACCCGAAAGTCTCGGGAAAACTCCTTACTAACGTAATTTGATTATTCTGAGCATTTTCCGTGTTTTGAATTTTTCGATCCGGAGTACGGTTTTACCTATACGATTCCCGGTACAAAGTTTACGTTATAATTTTCATTTCGGTAAACCGATAAAACCCGTATTTTTTAGAAACGGGATATTTTGATTAAATTATTATATTATCTTCTCGTAATTCGTGTAACTAAACTGCTGAGACCAAGTGTGTATTTACAAAAAAGCCTGATTTTGATACTTATCCTAAAAAAAGTACCAAATTGGATCAGTTTTGTTAATCCTTAACGATTAAGTATTCTATTTTTATAACCGGTATGATCCAACGGGGTACCAATATTCCGTAAATATAAATAGCCAATACAATATCTTATTATGTACAGATAATCATAACCAGGTAGTGAAATCTTATTATTATCCAGAGAAAATACATAAATCCATCGCGTTCTTCATAATCAAACGAGGATTCGAAACCATTATCGAACTCCAATTTGGGCGTGCAAGTAGTCGAATCGAAGCTCTTGACGAGTACAATCAAGTTCTACAATCTATACCACTACAAAAACATCAAGTAATTTTCTATTTATTTTATTAATATCAAACTTAATTGATTTAAATTATGAATTTTCGATTTGGATGTTGTTTGTATGATTTTTTTTGTAGGTTGATGCTTGCATGTTGTAGAAAATTCAATCCTGATCATTTTGGTATTTCATATGGATGATTTGAAGTTCAATAAGATGTTTAAAATGATGTTTGATTCTTTGATTGAAGAAATTAGGGTTTTTGAATCATTTGAATGTTCTTGATTGGAATTTTGGAATTTTTAATCTGTCGATTCTGGAAAGATTCTGAAGCCATGAACATGTTCAACTTGTTGTGTATAATCGATTGATGTAATCTTTATATATATGGAGTGTCTGAATCGACTTCACCGGAGTTCGTGAAACTCGACGGCGGCGTCGTATTCCTGGCCACATAGCCTCTTTCCAGTCGATTTCAAACCCATAGGTCCTGGTGAGCTATAGGTTGATTCTGGAGTTTTTGCCCAGTTTCTGGGCGACTAAACGCCTCTGGCGTCGACCCCGACGACGATTCCGGCGACCTGGGGGTGGCGGCGGACAAATATCCATTTAGCCCCCAGAGTTTTGTAATTGATGCAGTTGAGCCCCAAGTTTGTAAATTTTATATTTTTAACCTTACGAACAAAGTTTGAAAAAGTTACACTTTACACCCCGAGATTTTAATTTTTAAAAATTGTTTTTATTTGTTTGTTTTAATTTCAAAATTCATTTTCAAATTTAAAAAAAAAATCTGAATTATTTAATTAAATTTAGTTAATAATTAGTTATTTAATTGGTCAATTAATTTAAATATTAATTGATTAATTAACTTTAATCGATTATTTAATTAGATTTAATTATTCCTTTTGATTTAAATATCCCAAAAAATAGTTTCGAGTTTTAAAATATTTTTATAAATTATATTCAAGGCTCAATAATTATTATTAAATGATTTTAAAGTCAGATTCGGGTATTCAAACCTTATTATTTATTTATAAATGATTTTGTTACCCGTTTTAATTCCGAAAAATGTTCAAAAATTTGTATTAAATACCAGAAAATTTATTTTAACCCCGTACCTTCTTTGAAAAATTATTGTTATCGAATAACTTGCGTGCTATGTGCTATGTGATATCTGATTAATGTGGTATACGCCTATGTGTTTATTGTTTGACTATTTTGGACATCACTTTCAATCCGTAAATCGGATTTGGGTGAAACGAAGGGTAGATAAAAGCTTATGACGTTTATGTGATGATTAGAATAATATGAGATTGATTATTGATAAATACTTGTGATGCCTAGCAGAGTAAACGAGGCATTAAAAATGAAAGCAGGTGATCAGTAAATAGAACTGAGGCATAGAAAAAAACAAGTGAAGGGTGAGTTTAACAAGAAATTGATTCCTCTGAATCATTTCAATTGATCATTGTTTAACCTCCGTTATTGTTATTATGACTTGATGAGCTAGTTAGCTCACTCTTGTGAATCTGTTTATGTTATGCTATAGTTAAAAAGAAAATTGTTGGTAGCGAGGATTCCCGGTCCAATGTGCGCGCTGGGATTCCAAGTTGAATTGGATCGAGCCAACAGGAGCTTTATGTTATAGTTTTGAGTTATACAAGTTTGTAAGAATGATTTCATTATCAGTTGTAAGTTAACCTAATTGGGATTTGGTACGATGTTATAAAAGTTAAGGTTGTGGCTTGTTTTCATACTTTAACCTGTTGTGATCCGTGGTTGTGTAAAGAAGGGTCATTGCATATAATATTTCATATACCGGTTTATATATTGTATGTGTGTTGTTGTGAACCCCAAACTTCTGATCCGGGTTTGGAGGGCGTCACAAAAGACTCTTTAACCTTTTTTGAGTTCTTCTTGAACTTACTTTTAATATTGCTCAAGAGATGAAAGATGCAAAATCCATTTGGTATCTCTGGATACACTTTGCTGACAGTTTTTATTATGCTCTCATGGCGATATGAGTAGCATCACCAATATTTTCAAACTCATTTGAGATATGCACAAGTTGACCAGATATGAGTTCTGCATAGTCAATGTATTATCTGCAATCATATCGTCATCCATTTTAGTAAGTGACTTTGATGTTGCATCTTCAGGTTGCACGGCTTCAATACACACATAATCACTTGTTGTTTCACTCATGCTTGACGTAATAGTGTCTTGGACATTATTTTCTCTGATTGTCAAGCATAGAGGGTATCTTGTAAAGTCTGGTTCTCTTTTCTCTAACTCAATATAAAATATAAGTTGACAATCATTAGTAATATCAAACGGAGGATAACTATCTCTAACTTGATACTCGATTTTTGTTATAGATGATTCTAGAGACAACATCAGTTGATTGTGAATAAGTCCCAGCAAGTTATTTTAAGTGCAGTTTCTTGGAATTAGCAATCCGCAAACCTTAAAGTTGATGTAGTTGTGGTTTTCATTCCATTGGCCACCATATTGTACTATGACCGCGATATTTTCCATTTATCCTTTAGAAAATAATTTTAAAAATTAATATCCAATTGCAACTTCAATCAATCAAATTCAACAATATATGCCAACTATACCAACTCAATTTTGAATTAGAACAATCAAATTTAGCAGCAACTCAATTAGCATGTTAGGTGGATTGCAATATGCTGAATCAGAAAACCACTACTGAATCAATCAAAATGAACATAAATTGCAACATAAGAAATATGCATGTTACTTTGGTTGCAAAATCCAGAATCTCACATGTCATGGTTAGTCAACCAAAATAAATCTGAATTGCAATTTCAATCAACCAATTTCAATAGCATCTACTATAGTAGCTCAATTTTGAATTAGCATAACCAACTTTAGCAACAACTGAATTAACATGTTAGTTGGGATATAATATAACTAAATCACAAAAACCACTACTTAATCAACATAAATTGTAACTCAAAACTACCAAATTCAATGGTAACCACTAGTCCAAATTAAAGCTCAAGTAAAAAATGAACTCTCATGTTATTTTGGTTGCAAAATCCATAATCTCATATATCATGGTTAGTCAACCAAAATCAACCTCAATTGCAATTGAAATCAACCATTTGAAATAATGAACTAAATACAAGTATGGACAATAAACTTGCTCAAAACTAAAAGTGCGTTCAACTAGCATGATGAATTCAATCAGAATAAACTTTAATTGCAACTCAGAATAACATTCAAATAAAGATAAACTACAATACAAACTTACAAAATCATCATTAACATCTACAAAACTCTTGTAATCTCAAACCTCAAAATCATACAAGAATCTGGAACCGTAGGCAATCAAAGAAATACATAGTATTCAACTTCAATTTCAAATCAAATCTACATAATCGAATTAATATCATATATTTTAAATCTCAATTGCAACTAAAACTGAAATTAAAAAACTAAATTGTACCTTGTTATAGAGTTTAGATGCTAGTTGATGATCAGATAGTGTTGGAGTGAGGAAAAATTGCGTTTGGAGCGAATTTTTTTCTTCAAACTGAATTAACGTATTTTTGAAAATGGAGAAAGAAAGAAGGTATATTTGCAAATAAAACATGTCCTTACATTATTTGTGATATATTTATATAACATGTATATATATAAAACCCTAAATCTAATAATATTTTATACAGTTATTACAACCATTTTTTAGATCAAATCTACTTTTTGTCGTTTACTTAATAATTTATGGGAAAAAATTAATCTTGTATTGTTAATTTCAATATACATTCTTGTATCTCGTATGATCATATTGTTTCGAAACTTTTGTATTCACTTTTTAAAATTTATTAATTTTTTTCATTGTTTGATCTTTGACTTTAAAATTTGGCATGTGTGGATATACGGTATAAATATTAATATTTCCAAGGCATTTGTTAATTACATAATATAAAAAATTAAATAGATTAGAGTATCCTGCAAACAATATTAAAATGATTTTTCTAAAATTGTATTTCAACACTAAATATAAATTTAAATATTACAAATAGTTGTTTTTAAAAAAAAGTTAAAGACATAGTATTAATTCAAAAAATATGTCTAATTCAATTAAAAAATTGATTAAGAAAAAACTATGTTAAACTCATAAAACTAAACAACACTGTATTAATAAAATTCTAACCATAGACGAGAAAATAATAAAAATAATGATTTAACATATTTTTAAGAATCTACTCCAAACTTATTCTTTTTACTAAATAGAATTGGTTAAACAAAAAAAGAATAGAAATTTTGAATAAATTATTATGTAAAACCTCTAAAATCTATAATATATTTCAAACAAAGTAGAATTATAATAATTTTTTTAAAAAAATAGAAAAAATAATATTAAAATTCTGAAAAAAGGATATCAAGCATGTTATAAACATACCTTTTTAATTTCAAATTTAAATTATTTTTTTTGGAAAATGATCAAAATATATTAGAGATTCATTAGTGATAATTGTTTAATAAAATAGACTAATCAACTAAAATAATTTAGTACTATGAAGTAGTAGTGACTAAGGGCTGTTTTAAAAACCATTTTTTTGATATTTTTGAGAAAAAATGCTGCAGCAATGCTATGAATCGGATCACAAATTGTAAAATACTATTTACTGAAATAATGTAAACAACAATATGAATTAGTGATTATGAACTGAATCATAAACTTGTATCATTTTATCATATTGTACTAAGTTGTACTCCAACCAATTTTTGAGTTTTAGAACCTTTGGCAGTATTTTTTATTGCACATAGATGTATAGTGGCACATGGCAGCATTTCTTATTGCAAAAACTGGTAAACTCTTACTTTGTCATGCATAATTCCTGCTGCTATCTACCTGCCTTCTAGCCAATTTTATATATCACTAATCATACGTTCAATTAACTACACACACAGATACTTATGGTAAATGTTGATAATGTCATTTTTTCAAACCCTTATATCAAATATCTATTGGGGATCAAAATCCAGAAGCAGCTGTTTATAGGCAATACCTATGTTAAGTGATCTCACCTTGCTAGACCTCACTCTATACATCAGCTACGGCTTAAATTTCATAATTTTAAAGAATATGTAGGGGCCTGGTTTATACCCTCAAAGTCAGTAAGACCTAGCAGTTTGGTTACGGGTAATATTTTGGTATTTGAAGAGTAATAGAAAAATGTATTCCTATGATTGGTTGAACATCCAACCATTCCTCCCAAATATCTTTACATATTCTTTCTCCATCAACCCAATGAAGTGGAGTAAGTAATTGATTTTTAAAAAATACATGATATGATTTGTACAAACATCTTGCTAATTTTTGTTGTAAAATTTGATATAAAAAAAATTCATAAATTTTAAGATCATATATCATAAAAATTTGAAATCTTCTTGATTTTAGCAGGATTTTAATATTTATATTTAAAAATATTAGTAAATATATCAAAATTCATTTTTCTCTTATGTGTAAAATTTGAATTTTATAATATTTTAATGAATCTTTTTTTTAATTCAAAATGAATGCAACTATATTATATATATATATATATATTGTTTTTAAATAATACTAATTTTATGATTCAAGTTAAATATCACTGGAATGGATTTTTTAAAATCTAATTTAAATATTCCATTTACGATATCCACCTATATTTGTTTGCACAATCTAAATTAAATCGAACTCATAAGATACACTATATTCTAATCCCATTGTCGAGTATTTGGTTTATTAGATTCAATTTAGATTTTTTAAAGATTCTAGTTGTATCTATAGTGAAGCCTAACGATTCAGGTAGCAAAGAAAAATTTACTAATTTAAGTAATATATTTGAAAAAATGTATCGATTTGTAATATTCATAAATTTGTAAATATGGTAAGTTTGTAAAAATTATAAGAAAATTTAATTTAATACTATGAGATTTTAAAGAATTATTTAAAATCTTGTTTTAATATTTTAAAATTTAGATATTTTTTTAAAAAACTTGACAGAATATCATCTAACTTTTTAAAATATTCACTATAAGAAAAGCGGACATTTTTGACCAACTCATTTCCAACCAACAAAAAATGGTCGGAAAAGATAGATTATAACTAACCGAAACTACCAAACACTAAAATCGGTCGGAACTAATATCATAAGCGGCCAATAACGGTCGATTATGAAATGATTGGGCCCATTATCCACATCAATATCATTTCCGACCATCTCATAACCGACCAACTACTTAAAAAACCAAATGTTAGGTATGGAGAGTCACCTCATGTCATTTTCAACCAACTTATAACCGACCAACTACTTCAAAACCGACCAAACCCTAGGTATAGAGGGCCACACCATCACCTTATGTCATTTTCAACCAACTTATAACCCACCAACTAGGTCAAAACCGACCAATTCATTTCCTACCGACAATATCATTTCCAACCAACTAAATTTAATAGTTTCAATTCAGAAAGAAATCTTCGTGTTACGATATAAATTACAAACCAAATAAATTTATTTTATTATGAAATTTTGAAAATATTACTAAAATGTATGAAAATATTAAAACAACAAACAATTGTTTCTTTTATGAAATTTTGAAAATATTACTGAAATATATAGATGTTGGCATCCATATGGTTGGATTGTCGATAAATATGTTTAAAAAATCAAAACAATCATATGTTTAAATTAATACTTTTATGAAACTTTGGGAATGTTACTAAAATATGTAGATATTGATATCCATATCGTCGGATATGTGATAAATATTTTTTTAAAAATGAAAACATATATTCTAGATGAAACACTGATTGGAAGTACTTGTCAAATGACTAGTTGACTGTCAAAATCTAAAATTAAATAAATTATTTCTTTATAAAATTTTAAGAATATAACTAAAATATATAGATGTTAACATCCATACGGTTTGATTGTCGATAAACATTTTTTATAAATCAAAACACCAATATGAGATGAAACAATGGTTACAAGTACGAGTCAAATGACTAGTTGACTCATAAATTCATAAACCAAATAAATTTATTCTTTTATGAAATTTTGGCAATATAACTAAAATATATAGATCTTGACATCTATATGGTTGGATCATTTGGTAAATATTTTATAAAAAAACACCAATATATGACAAAACATTGGTTAGAAGTAACAGTCAAATAACTAGTTGACTCATAAGATAACAAACTAAATAAATTAATTCTTTTATGAAATTTTGATAATATTACTAAACATATAGATCTTGATATACATATGGTTGGATCATTGATAAATATTTTTTAAAAAATAAAAACACAAATCCTAGATGAAACACTGATTGGAAGTACTAGTCAAATGACTAGTTGACTGTTAAAATCTCAAACCGAATAAATTAATTCTTTTATGAAATTTTGGGAATACAACTGAAATATATAGATCTGAAGATTCAAACGTCGATAGATACTTTTTAAAATAATAAAACAACAACCTGAGATAAAACACTTGTTAGAAGTATTGGTGAAATCACCAACTGATGTTTAAAAAAAATCAAAACACCTATAAAGGAAGAAAAATTACTTAGAAGTATAGTACTTCATCTGATTCATACTATAGGACATTTGACTTTTTGCATACATCTGATTTTTTGCATACACCTCAAAGTGATGTGCTTTGAATGTATAGCTAAAAAATCAAAAAACCTATAAATGACGAAACATTAGTTAGAAGTATGGTACTCCATCTAATCGATAATATAGGGTATTTAACTTTTTGCACACCAATATGATGTGCTTAAATTAAAAATCAAAATACCTCAATATGACGTGCTTTAACTTAGCATAATTATAAATGATAAATAACATAACTAATTTTATTTGTTTATGATTTTTTAGGCAAATATAATTTATAACCTTACAAATGATTATCCGTTCTCATAAATTTTCGGGTTGAGAGATGATCGAATCCAGGACCTGGGACGATATAAGATAACTAATTTTGTTTGATTATGATTAAGAACCTTTAGGGGTGGAAATTTGACGCGACGCGTCGGATACTCGACCCTTCCCGATCCGTATGGATTTACCCGAACCCGATTTTTCTGATTTGGATTTGGATCTTATTTTTAAACCCGAAAAAGTTTGGATCTGAATTTGGATCTTAGATATACCGAACCGATCCCCGAACTGAAACCCGAAATCCGTTTCAAATCCGATCTGAACTCAAAATCTGAAAAAAATCTGATGACATATTCTTATCTTACATAATTTTATAATAATAATACATGATTTATATACATCAAATATATAAATTTAATGTTTATAACTGGGACGTTGAATGATTAGCGATGATTAAACCATATTTGATGCTAATATTGAATGATCTAAATATGAAGAGTATATTTTTTTTAGTTAAATAAACGTGCACAGATGAGTAAGTCAAACTTTTAACCTACATTTAGGAAAGCAATTAAGACATCGACCACTGCAATAATCCTTTATTAACAATATATTGAGTACTATTTTTGTATTCTTAACATTCAAAAAAACCTATTACATAAGATATTTGTATAATAATATAAATTTATTTATTTTTAATTAGCTACTTTTAAAATATCCGAATTTAACCCAAAATTGATCCAAAATCCGAAAAAATCTGATGGATCAGATTTGAATCTTTGTTATTAATATCTAGAACCGAACCTGATCCGAACAGAGAAATAACATATTAGATTTGGATCTTATGAAACTCGATCAGATCTTATGAAATTGGGCCGTGAACTAAAATTCCCTATCTGGTATCTATTACATATAATTTTGTATATAATGATATAATTAATTTCTGGAATTTTTAATATTTTTTTTGTTTTTGCAGCTTAAGTCTACTCAATTCTGCTCTGTTTCGATAACTTGTAATCATGTCTTTTTGCAAGTATGTTTATGTTTTTTTATAAATTTTTAGGCCTTGTTAAATTCTAATGTTTGATCCTTATTGTTTGTTTTGTTTGCAAGCCCGCAACCGATATCAATTTTTCTCTTGTTTTGTTTTTTCATTCGTCTGATTTTTATTTTCTCCTATTTTTTGATTTGTTTTTTATTTGATCTTCACACAGTTGTATACTTGTACATGTAGTTTTTAGTTTAATTTAGATCTTGTACATGGTTGTTTTTTTATGTCATGTGTTTTGTGTATGGTCTTTTGGCACTATATATTGCAGGTCTTTTATAATTCCACTGTTGCGAATGTGTTTAAGCTTCCAGGACTTCTCTCTCACCCTCTCTCTGTAAGTTCTGTGCCTTGTTAGCTAGAATATATGTTTAACTCTACACATTTCAAATTATCTACTCAGTATATGAGAGTGTAAATATAATCACACTTGTTGAGTTTGATCTGAAGATTGAGACCCCACTGTAATTACACATATGTTTGTTGCTGGAAGGAGTCTTACCCAGAGTTTATCAGTACACTCCAATTTCCTCCCATGCAATATTTTTGATATTACGTTGTCTACCTCTTATCTTCATCCTGTTTTAGCATTAAATCTCCTGATTAAAAGTTTAGAAGTGTACATGAGTCTTGCACACTGAGCATATTAATCTATCCACATGTTCAGTTGGAATTAATGCACTTTCACATTCATGTATCTCTAGTATTTTCTAGTAAGATCTGTTTTAATTATATGTTCATGAACATAGTAATCTGATCACGAGGAATTCATTGAATCTGATATCTACAAATATTCTAGAAACATCTGTAAGGACATATATATTACATTGTACTTCTTCAGCATGAATATATACAAAAATCATAAGTTTCACATTGATATCAAGAGCTCTGCAGTAGCAACTCAATAAAATTCCTACAAATTGGTATCAGAGTAGTGTTTCGATTCCAATCTGGGATTGAAATAAGAAGTTAAATATGGCATCTACTTCAGTTCCCAGTGGTGAGTCCCAGTCATCAATAACTCCCTTCTTCGATGGTGAAGATTATGTCTACTGGAAGATAAAAATGAAGACTGTTCTACGGGCTGAAGGCTTGTAGAATATCGTGGAGAAAGGCTTTGCAGAACCTGCTGACGAGGCTAGCTTGACAGAAGCAGAATTAAAGAAAATTAAAGCATTTCGTCGCCAAGATGCCAGAGCACTAAGCAAGCTTCAGATGGGTGTCACAAAACTAATTTTTTTAAGGATTTCAAGGGCAACTACGGCAAAAAAAAGCATGGAAAATCCTCGAGGCTGAATTTCATGAAGATGAGAAGGTGGGAAGTATCAATCTTCAAGCTCTTAAAAAAAGATTTCCAGAATCTAAAAATGAAGGAATCTGAAAATATTCAAAGTTATCATGCTCGAGTAATGGAAATTGTGAATCAAATGAGAACTTATGGTGATGATATATCTGACCAACATGTTGTGGAGAAAATCTTGATCAGTTTGACGGACAAGTATGAAAATATCGTTGATGTTATTGAAGAAACTAAAGATCTCACCAAGTTGTCAGTGAAAGAATTGATGGGTTCTCTTCAAGCACATGAAAAAAGAAGATTTAAACAAAAGGAGAAAACAGAGAATACATTTCAGTCAAAGACAAAGGTGAAGGCGCAACCATTTACAAGGAAGGGTGGTTACAATCAGGAGCATAAAAAGGCTGATTGGAGGAAAAAGAATGAATATTTTAACAGAAACAAGAAGGTAGATAACAATGACAGAGGTACAAGCTTTAACTCTAAACTATTCTGCAAAATTTGAAAAAAGACTAGTCATATGACATCTAAATGTTGTTTAAGGGGAAACCACAATGTCATTATAGTAATAGATTTGGTCATCTCGAGAAAGATTACAGATTTAAAGTTCGGGAAAGAGCAAATTTTACTGAAGAAAAGGTGGATAACAAAGAGGAAGATTGTTTATTTTATGCATGTCATTCTAGTCACCATGAAGATAATAATGTTTGGTTCCTCAATAGTAGCTGCAATAATCATATGTCTGAAAATGAAAAAAAATTGTGCACCTGGATACTATAGTAAATCCAAAGGTGAGAATGGGAAATAGGACATCAGCTCAAGCTAAAGGCAAAGGCACGATTGCTGTCAAAACAAAATCTGGTGTAAAATATATCCGTGATATTCTTCTTGTTCCACATTTGAAAGAAAATTTGTTAAGTGTTGGACAGCTTCTGGAGCATGATTATTGTCTTGTTTTTGAAGATAAGTTTTGCAAGATTTTTGACAAGAAGAACAACAATCAGACCATTCCTAAAGTAAAAATGGAGAGCAATAAAAACTTTCCTATAACATTTGACTACAAAGCTTTAAAGGCTGATGTTGTTGAAGAGTCATGGCTTTGGCATAAAAGATTTTGTCACCTGAACTTTCAGGGATTAAAGCTTCTCAAGCAAAGAAACATGATGGTCGGACTACCAGAATTATAAAGTAAGATGGATCCTTGTGAAGGTTGTATCATGGGAAAACATCACAAAATTCCATTTCCTATAGGGAAGTCATGGAGAGCTAGGGAACGTCTAGAGCTTATACATACCGATATTTGTGGCCCAATGAAGGCTCCTTCTCTGGGAAAACAAAGGTACTTTATCATTTTTATTGACGATTTTACAAGAATGACTTAGATTTATTTTTTGAAGGAAAAGTTAGAACCTTTTACTGTCTTCAAGAGATTTAAAACTCTTGTAGAAAAGCAGTCTGGTTCTAGTATAAAGTGCATTCGAAGCGATAGAGGAGGAGAATATACATCTAAAGAATTTGAAGAATACTGTAAAGATGAAGGAATTTAGAAGTAACTAATAGCTGGATATAGTCCGCAACAAAATGGAGTTGCAGAGAGGAAAAATAGAACGATTGTTGAAATGGGCATATCCATGATGAATGAAAAAGGGCTGCCAAAAAGGTTCTGAGCAAAGCTATAAACACGGCTGTATATATCCTTAATAGGTGTCCCACGAAAACTGTACAAAACGTGACACCTTTGGAAGCATGGAGTGGTGAAAAACCTTCGGTAAGTCATTTTAAAAATTTTGGTTGTGTTTGTTATGCTCATATTCCTGCAGAGAAGCGTACTAAATTAGATGATAAAAGTTCAAAATGCATTTTTATCGGATATACTCTTGAGACTAAAGGATACAGACTTTATAATGTTAAAACTAACAAACTGATTGTTAGTAGAGATGTTTTTATTTGATGAAAAAGCAGCCTGGGATTGGAGAGAAAAATAAGAAGACCATATCAGTCATCATAATTCCTCAATAATAAGTGAAGAATGTGAAGAAAGTGATGAAAGAGAAGTACAAGCTCATATATCAGAATCTAGATCTGAGGATGATAATAAATCTCCACCAAGAAAATGGAGGCGATTAAGCGACATCTATCAGACCTGTAATTTTATAGTTGGTGAACCAGAAACCTTTGAAGAAGCAATGAAGCATGATATATGGCAGCAAGCAATGGAAGAAGAGATGCATATGATTGAGAAATTTAAAACATGGGAACTTGTAGACAAGCCTGAAGGAAGAGAAATTATCGGGCTAAAATGGATTTACAAGACTAAGTTAAATCAAAATGGAGAAATACAGAAATATAAGGCGAGATTAGTCGCTAAAGGTTTCACTCAGAAGGTTGGTATTGATTTTTCAGAGACATTGTCACCTGTGGCAAGGCTAGAAACTATAAGAACCTTGATTGCTCTTGCAGCACAAAAGAGATGGAAAAATTTTCAGCTTGATGTTAAGTCAGCCTTCTTAAACGAAAAGCTGGATGAGGAAGTTTATGTTGAGCAGCCGCAAGGTTTCTTGGTAGAAGGGGGAGAAATTAAAGTATTAAACTCAAAAAGGCCCTTTATGGTCTAAAACAATCGCCTCGAATTTGGTACAAAGAAATTGATACTTCTTAAAAAATGGATTTCAAATAAGTAAGAGTGAGGCAACCTTATATGTAAAGAAAAATGGAAGCAATTTTCTGATTGTTTGTCTCTATGTAGATGATCTCATCTTTACAGGAAACGATAAAACAATGATGCAAGGCTTTAAAGAACACATGATGAAGGCATATGAGATGAGTGATTTAGGGCTGCTTCACTGCTTTTTGGGTGTCGAAGTAACTCAAAAACCAGAAGGGATTCTTGTTTCACCAAAGAGGTATGCAAAAAGTATTCTTGAAAATTTTAATATGTCACATTACAAGGCATGTTTCTACACAATTAGTTGTTAGTGAAAAGTTATGAAAAGATGATGGTACATCAAGGGTTGACAGCTCTCCCTATAGAAGTTTAGTTGGTAGCTTGTTGTATCTTACCGCCACAAGGCCTGACATCATGTTTGTTCCTACTTTACTATCACGATTTAAGCAAAATCCTAGTCAAATTCACTTTGGAGCAGCAAAACGAATTTTAAGATACTTGCAAGGAACTCTGGACTATGACATTTGTTACAAGGCTGGAAAAAATTTAAATCTGATTGCTTACTCGGATAGTGATTGGGCTGGAAGTATTGATGACATGAAAAGTACCTCAGGGTACGCATTTTTACTAGGTACAAACATATGTTCTTGGCTGTCAAAAAAGCAAAAGATTATTGCGTAATTATCAGCAGAAGATGAGTATGTAACAGCTGGAAAGGCCACCTCCCAAGCTATTTGGCTAAGAAGAATTCTTGAAGATATTGGCGAAAAGCAAAAGGAAGCAACTATTTTGTTCTGTAATAATAAATCTTCCATCTCTATTGCAAAGAATCCAGTATGTCACGAAAGAACAAAACATATAGCAATCAAGTATCACTTCATCTGGGATGCGGTTGAAGAAGGCGAAATTAGACTACAGTATTACAAGTCTCAAGAACAACTCGCTGATATTTTTATAAAAGCCCTTCACAGAGAGAAGTTCTGCTATCTACGAGATCACATTGGAGTTGTCAAACAAGTGCATTAAGGGGGGTGTTGGAATTAATGCACTTTCACATTCATGTATCTCTAGTATTTTCTAGTAAGATATGTTTTAATGAACAAATTATATGTTCAGGACCATAGTAATCTGATCATGAAGAATTCATTGAATCTGATATCTACAAATATTCTAGAAACATCTGTAAGGACATATATATTACATTGTACTTTTTCAGCATGAATATATACAAAAATCATAAGTTTCACATTGATATCAGGAGCTCTGCAGTAGCAACTCAATAAAATTCCTACATGCTCAAATGCACAGCAGTGGTCGGTACCTGCTTTTTCCTTCTGGTTTTTAAATTTTAGGACTATGGTAACCGAAAGAATATACAATTTGTTCTTATTTGAGTTGTGTGCTACCTTCCCCTCTATTCCCCTATGTTATTATACAATATATGCACTGTAATGTGTATAATTTGTAACTGTTAAGTTCTTGCTGATTTTAGTTATCAAACTGCACATGTATTATGTATGTTATTAATTGTGTAATGATGATATGTTCATGATCAGTTTATATATGTATATATGTGTGTTTTATCTAGCAGACAACATGGCATCAAGACTACAAAAGGGAAAGGCTAAAGTGACTGCATCCGAAAGGAGTACCAGTGGAAGGGCTGGCAGTTCTATCAGAGCATACGCTAACTTTCCGCAGTTCTTCCATTGCACACACAAATCAAGTAGATTCTTTTAACGCTTTCAAAATAATTTTACAAGATCCTCCAAATATCATAAAATACTGTTTACCACATAGTACCTAAATACAAGACAAAGGTAAGAACTAGCTCTCAATTTGTCACTTTCTCCTTTCATTTCGTCATCCTGGGTTAAAGTACAGTAAGACTAATAATTACACTTAAAGCAAAGGGACGTGGGTATTAATAACTCTGAAGGAGGAGCCACCCAAGCATGAATAAAGTAACCTTACATGAGTGATTGTAAATTCAAGATACTTGTAAGAATGTGGTCACATTTACTGATAATCCCGAATCACCCCGGGACCTTCTCCTTGCCGGGCCAGGACTCAGACTCCTTTTGGACGGAAACGGCGACGGCGTGCGGTGTTGCTGTAGGGTGGGAACCTACAAAACAGAACCGGAGGGGGGTGGCGTCCCCGCGGCACCTCCGGCGTGAGAATGAGAAAGGGTTTTAAGGAGAAGAAGGGCAAAACAGGGATTATGCGAATATATCTTATGGTGAACGCGTGTGTGTATGTATGTATAGGTGAGAGAGGGTATGTGAGATCGTAACCTGTAACCTTCCTTCTGTTCTCCCTTTTATAGGCCTCTCCCTAGGGTTTAGGGGTTTGCACCTTTTAATGTGGACCGTGGGTTTGCCTTTTGGACTGTAGGGCATCTGGACGTCTGGGATGCGTCAGAGTACTATTAGATCCGGACCGTAGAAATGTCCTGGATCCCGGGTATCTGGACGGTGGTGATGTTGCCACGTGTCCTGGGTTCCTCAAGGTCAAAGTTAAATGCGTCAGAGTACTATCAGATCCGGACCGTAGGAACGTTCTGGATCCCGGGTACCTGGACGGTGGTGATGTTGTCACGTGTCCTGGGCTCCCCAAGGTCAGAGCTGAGTATTTCCTGGGCTCTTGTACTTGGGCCCTGGGCCTCTACTATTAGGCGTGAATTATTATAGGCTATCATTTACTAATTAGTATACTAGGATGAACTAAGTACTGTAGATTTACAACCATTAGGTGAGTAAAATAAGCCATGTTGTCCGCAAAGAATTTCAATTAGTTCTACTCTAATATCAAGTATTATTGATAATACCATAATACTAGTAAAATAATTTTATCGATATATTTATTGCTTGCAGGCAATCGAAGAAGAAAATGAAGAATTTATGGACGGACAAATTTCTAAATTTGATGAGTAGTGACGCAGGTGCAGTCTCGAAAGTCATTATTGCGGTGATGCTAAAATATTACCATCTGGATCTGGAAATTAAACATGTTGTAGTGTTTTTCTTGTTTTAATGCTACAACTTAACTTTAGTGGACTGGTAATGAACTGTTATTTTATGTTTTCAAAGTCTGGTGACTTAAATTTGATGATGGGAAGTAGCTGTGTTTTTCCATGTATGGTAATGAACTTAAGTAGTTTATATTTTCATTTGGCATGGATGTTGACAAATGGTGAACTACGGAATGTTGTGTTGCTTTTTATTTAAGTTGGTATATTTAATTTTCTAGTTTTTTTCGTTAGGTTTATTGTTTTATAGTTTATGCTTTCAAATTTTAGATTATGATTTTTTGTACAGAAGCGAGTTGTAGCATAGTGTTGATTTTGGTATAGTAGCAGGTGGCAGAAGTAGTGTGGCACACCTGGTTATTTTTCCCTAAATTGTTCCCAGAAAAGTCACCATCCACAAGCTATTACTGACTAGTTCGTATTTAATATATACACAGAAATCCGACCATATTCATTGAGTAGTGGTCGTTTATTATTGGTCAGAAAAAAGTTCATCATTTAAACATTATTGACCAATTTTTTGTGACCAACCATGGTAGTTATAACATGATGTGGCAATCGTGGTGGATGTCATGTCTTAAGTGGGGCCAAGAAGTGACAACTATAAAATGATAACCGACTGTTCATGCTGGTCAGATGGCGGTTGGTAATAACTGTTATAACCAACCGACTGAGGGGTCATTTACGACATGGTTTTAACCGACCACTCCTATCGATTGGTTGTGGTCGGTTTTGACCCTCATTTCCAACCGAGTAAGCTCATTTCTGACCAAATTTAGTAGTCAGAAATGTGCGATTTTTTTGTAGTGATTTAAACTTAATACACAATCAAATTTGAATACATAATGGCCGACGGTTTATCTTTGAAGAAAAATGATACTTTGATTAAATTTTGTTGAAAATTAAGAATTGTGGATTTCGCCCAATTTATTACTTTCCTTGCTGATAAAATTGGATATTGGTATTTTCGTAAACAAATATGTACATAAATTTTAATAAATGAATACAAATGTGTGTATGTTTAAATTTTAAGATTTATGGTAAAAAAAACTTTAGGACTAAGTAGTTTCATACTGTCATGATCTAACATCAACTATTATAAAATTTGTATATATGCTTGCGGAATGTAATATATTTTTTATTACGAGAAATTATTTTCATCTGTGTAAAGTCTAATTTCTTATAAGGAAGAGTGTGTATTTTATAGCAGATATGAGACACAAGTATAATCAAAACTCAGATGTTAATAAAATATATACATGTTATATAGTTGAAAATTATAGTATGGTGTGAGATGAACTTTCTTTCAATTTTGTATCAGACAACTAATAGATGACTTTCGTAAAAGATGTATTTTATAGTGTTTAATAATTTTAAATTCTAAAATTATAACCGTATAGTATGAAAATTCATTATTTGACAAGATTATTGTTCATCGATTATGAAAAAATGGAGTTAATTTCTAATATCATGTATGTAGCTTGGGTCTCTTAATTGGGTCTCTTAATTTATTTTTGGGTCTCTTAATTTATTTTTTATGTACCTTGTCCAGGTAGCCCAGCCCAATCCACAATTTAACTTAATTGGCCCAATATGTATACAAGTTTGGAGGCGTATAAAAAATACATACAAAAATAAATCCCGAGACTAAAAGAACAAACCCGAAGCTGGGGAGTGGGAGACAAAAGCAGAACACAAAAACAGAGCACGAGGAGCAGCAGAGGTTCAAGAAATTTAAAGTAAACATTCAATAAAAAGTTTGTAATCTTCTAAACAGGTTGTCCTCTACTGTAATACTTATCTATTTAGTTAGTTTATTTTTTTCATGTTATCTAGATTTTAATTAGGGGTAAGTTTATCACAAATTTGGGGGTTTTTGTGTACTTTTTGTTAGTACTTTTAACTTTTGTGTATCAAATTATTGAATGTTAATTGTTTAATAGTGATGCAGAGATATTTTTCTAAAAGAAAGATGGACGATGTAGTTAATCAAGAACCTAATTCGTGACTCGAACTAGTGCAAGTGTTCATCCATGTGTAAATTTAGATGACATACCAACCGATCCGCGTAAAATAAAATCCTTGTACTTTTAATGTCCATTGTTTTCCTCATCAATTATAACCCGCACTTATTTGTGGTATAAAGAAAGAAAGAAAGATATCAATATTTTTTACACAAATATCTACCATTATAAATATTGTTTTCAGATCTCGTAAACGTCAAGACTTGCTTCGTGACAAACAAGTCAAGAAGTTATTTAAGGGATTTATAGTGATGAGATTGTTACCTGGAAGGGATTAAATCAACAATTAACTTTAAAAAAACTGGGATGATACACGTTGGGGTTCTCATTACTCAAGTTTGTTGAGTTTAATTAGATTGTTTAATCCGGTTAATAGTGTACTTGAACATATTGTGGAGCACACGGATGATCAAGGTATTCGAGTTAATGTTGAATTAATGTTGTTAACAATGAACAACTTTGATGTGTATTTTCTTACACTGGATGAAAAACATCTTGGGGATTAGTGATGGGCTATCATGTGCCTTGTAAAGAAAAGATCAAGATATTTTAAATGCAATGAATCTTGTTAATATCACTAAATCTTTTCTTAAAACAATGAGGAGAGATGGAAGAGAGGGACTTTATGAAAGAAGTTACATCATTTTGTGTAAAACATGAGATTGTCCTTCTTTACATGAATGCAAGTTTTAAGGATCCAAGAAGACCTTTAAGAAAGTCTGAGGTGTTGAAAATACCATGTTTATCATAACGACAAGTTTGTGGATATTTTAGAAAAGCAAGTTAAGGGATTGAATGATCAATTTAGTGAAATTGGTACTGAATTACTTTTAGACATGCCACACCTTGATCCAAAAAATTCTTTTCGTGCTTTTGATAAGGAGAAGTGATCAAATTTACAAAATTGTATCCTTTCGAATTTTCTCCTACACAAATTATGGAGCTTGAAACGGCACTTCCGGTTTACTTTGAAGATGCAAGTCATGATGATAGGTTCTCTACATAAATGGAATTGCGGGACTTCGCAAAAAATGGTTTAAAACCGGAAAGCATTTGTTTCATCAATTAGTATATCTACTTATAAAGTTAGCTATGCTTTTACTTGTGGAAACCACTGGAGTTGAGAGATCCTTCTCTGCTATGAATATTGTAAAGACTAGGCTTCGATATAGAATTGGAGATGAGTGGCTAAATGATATATTAGTCACTTATGTTGAACGGGATATTTTTTTAACCATTAAGACGGATGATGTACTTCAAAGATTTCAAATATGAAATCTCGTAGAATAGCATTGTGATTTGTAAGTTTAAGTATGTAAAGCCTTATTGATATTATAAGAATTTTGATTGCAAATTATATATAAAGAAATTATTGTACATTTAGGCCCTCCCGTGTCTAAATATCCTGCGCCGGCCACTGTATTTATATTTATATATGCACGTGTATAATAATATGTATGTATGTGCGTAACAATGAAGAATCAAAACTCGGCGGCTCCAAAACCTTGCGACTAATCCTCCCAATGATGTAACAAGGCTTTGATTTTCTCAAGTAACACAACATGCCTTCCATAAAATCTTGGTTGATTTATAGAGGACAGAGAATTGCATCAATCAGATTAAACTAGACTTATTAATTAATATTACAAGAGAAGAGAGTGTTACTTGCAAAAACAGAAAGACTAGTCGATACCCCGAGATTGCAAAGAAAGCAAACAATGTTGCCATCTTAATTGATTCGATTGAGGCTTTAACGCAAACTGGTCAGACAAAAAGGACTTAAATAATCTAATGAACGAAGATTTTCACGGCATATGTAAGTCCTATGTAAAGAAATCATGGGCAAATGTATTATCTCGTTTACTTGCAGATTATAGGACCAAATTTTTTATGTTGAGTTTTTACATATTTTAACATATCACTGTATATATCATTTTTTACCTAGAATACACATATTTGTGAATACACAGGCCAAGATCTTTTGCGGAAACAAGCTATTCATCTTTGAATGGGATAAGGCTACATACATTATACCCTTCATAGACACTAGTTAGTGGTATATACGGGTACGTAACGTATGACATGGTATAATATGTATGTATGTTTAATGTATGTATGTTTGTATTTTTTTGAATTTTAAATATCTGAAAATGAGTTATACGATAATTAGTTTGAAATAAGTATATATTGTGAACTTATAATCCAAGTGTTATACAGATATAAATAAGAATACAATATTTGTTATTTCGTTCGAATTTAATTTTCTTTTGTTATAAGTGTAATAATTAAAATGTGATATGCAACATAATAAATACGATAATAACCTAGGAACTTGAGTGTGGATATTATTTTGGTATTTTGAACTAACAGTTTTGTTTGATAAAGAGGTTTTGACAGTCAAAATTAGAGATAAGGAAACTAAAAAAACAAAAGTATACTATATCAAGTTATTATAGTATTTTTACGAACAAACAAAGATTCATTAAAATATCGGAATCCGGCCCCGACAAACTTCTGAACTTTCAACTATAATTTGATTGTCAAACAAAATTGAAGCTAAACAAATAGCCATTTTATTTGGACATCAGTTAACATATATAATATCCAAAAAATATTACAATGACGTCTAGATCAATGAAAAATCCTTCACTAGTTGTGAAACTAGTAACACCTATACATAAGTATCATTTGTAGCCCAATTTTAATAATTATGAGTTGCATCAACTGAAATTGGAGGAATTAATATCCCAAGAATATGAACAATTTTTGTTGTGAAATGTGAGTTATTGCCATATCCACCATGCTCCGAGGTTCAATACAATTCTTACAGATCTCACAAAATATCAAATAAATCTTTCTCACAGAAACTATAGAACCGTAATATGGCCAATAAAACATCAAAGTATGACACAATAACTTCCTAAAAAATGGGCACGATTAACATCTTTAAAATAACATACTCAACAAGATCTTATTCAAAAAGATTAGATCTCGGCTATATTGAAAAATTGATAAATAAAAAATGGAGAGCAAGGGGGATGGGGTGAAGGATCAGAAAGTGGAGAATGGGTATGGTAGTCGACTATCAACACTAGAGTTTTAACTAATACGGTTATTATAATTTAGTATATATTAGATTAAGATTGTTCTTAAATTTAAACTTTTATCATATATATAAGAGCAAAAGATAATAAGAGAATAGATAAAAATTGGCATTATAGGATTTTCTTTTAGCATGACATTAAAACTTTTAATATAATTATGAAACAAATATTGCACATGTTAAATTTTATTGAAATTATTTGTATAACTGTGATGAAATTATCTAATTTCCTATTTAAAACATATTTTTAGGAAAACTAGATACACATGATTTTTAGAACAATGTACATGTTCTGTAAGTAAATTTGTATAATATATAATTTAGAATCACTTTATGTATTCTCAACTAAAATAGGGAACAAGAACTTGCCCCACAAAAGGAAATTGCCCCTTAATTTACAAAATTGACTAAATTGTCACTTTAGTCAATCTAATTTTATTTTCTTATTAAATTTTTCTTACCATTGTCGATCAAATAAAGTACTACCAAGATTGCAATCTCTATCTATATCAATGTATTTAGTCTCTTTGAAGAATACATGTTTCACAAGCAGGATATGCATCCATGAAATAAAGGTAGCTTGGTGGCTTTGAGAAGAAGTAGCAAACTCGTTTGCCAAGAGTATCAATCAGTAATTCATTGTTAAATCTTCAGCAATCATTGCATTTAAATAAGGTTCAAATATTTTACATTTGTGAAATTTAAAACAAGAAAAAAAAATAAAAGGTGAAATCGCCACAAGATATTTGTGAAAATTAAACTGAATGAATTACAAATGACGAGAACATTCATGCCAGGAACATGAAGTTTTTCCAAAAACTCAGAGATTCCCATTACCGGCATCCCAATATCAGCAATTACCAGTTCATAATAGTTAATCCGTTCTTGAAACATTTCCATTGCTGATTCTGCAATTGTCAATAAATATCAATGAATTTTTGAGCCACATAATTTTTGTAAAAAAGAATATCAATACATTCTATGTTTCAGTTAATGTCTAATAATCTGTGGATGAGAACACCATAACACATATAGATATGTTAATATTTATTATCCAAAGGAAATTATATGCAATTACATAGAATGGTGGAGGTTATTTATTTTTCATGGAGCATTTTCTTCATTGTTTGTAGCATATATCTTGTATCTATGTATTGAGATAAGAAAATGTATAGTAAGTGGCTTTTACAATGAATAAATCACATTGCAATTGAAAATATTAGAAATACTTGTGCATAATAGGACAAAATGCAAACTATATATAGTTGAACCTTTTTCTGCATAACTCCATTTATAAATCACATATAAAGAATTTTGATGGAGGACATTACTAACAATAATTGAAATGCTATAATCTTATTTCTTGGAAAAAATTAAGATCCAACATCATGATTTAGGTAAATAGATATTAGATAAATTTGTGCATTATAAAAAATCAATGTGAAATAAATTAGGATATCTTACCGGTTTGAATCATAAAAAGACAACTTGATAAGTATTTTCTCAACAGTAGATAAGGTTGATTTAGATAGTGAAAATAACAAATTGGGTAAAAAAATTGGCGATCAATTATATTAAATTGGAGAAATACGTAGAGTTTCTCAAAAAGAAAGAGATGAAGGTGAATTTAGGAAAAAATGACATGAAACACAACATGGAATGAAGAATTAGTAATGTAAGAAATGAATATTTATCAAGTAAGTTGAAAGGTGTAGAAAAGTCAAGAAGGTACTAGAATTGGGTTGACTTACATATAAGTGCCAATACATGGTCCCAGTTACAAATTGGGTCAAAATTATAACTAGATGAAGCTATCTGTTAGAATTCAATATAAGTAAACAAAAGTTCACAAACCCAAGAATCAAAAAAGCCCAATTCATTTATTGGTCAAATATGTAGTGAACTGAATCTAATTATCATTATACAAAAAATATAGTGTCTTAATTTTTTTTATTTTTTCCCTTATCTTAATTTTCTATTCTTATAACTAATATTACTACTCCCTCCGTCCAACCAAATTTTTATATTGGGGAAGCGGTTCGGCGTGCACTTTAAGACTCTTTTAAAATATAGTTGTCTTAATTTTTTTTTAAAATAATGTCCAAATTTTTATAAAAAATAACTTTAAAAATAAATTATGGAACTATACATAATAGGAGCCTTAAAATGCGCATGAGAGAAAAATATGTAAATAAAATAGATTGATGACAAAATTGGAACTCATTAATAAAGTTTTTGCCAACAAAGTGTTGGTGCAGTACTTTAGCTCGTGTCCCACCTACGGAAGGTCACGAGTTCGACTCCTAGCGTGTACGTGTGTGATTAATTTTCAAAAAAAAATGTGCATGAGAAAACAACATGTAAATAAATGAGTGAGATGGAGGGAGTAGTTTGTGTGTGTGATTAATTTTTAAAAAAATGTGCATGAGAGAACAACATGTAAATAAATGAGTGAGATGAAGGGAGTAGTTTGTTTGTATATAAAATATACTCAGAGATCTATTCTTAGAGTGTAGATTGAAAAAATTACTGCATATAGACTAATTAATATTGATCGTGACTTTTTTTACTATTAAATAAAATGTGAGAAAACCTATATTGCACCATATAACTAATTACGTTGATAGTTTTTTATCACCACAAGCACATTATTTATGTAATTTCAGTACATACCAATACATTTCATTACATATATGAATAAAATTAAGCAAGCACATAATGGAGAAAAATTATCCTACAATGAGGACCCTCTAACAAACAATTGAATATCATCTTTTCTAAGTTTACGATCATGTTAAGGGTTCTACTCAATATTTTCATAATATTTTTTCAAACTTGACAAAGAAAAATTAAATTTTATGATTCTATAAAGTATTATACTCAGTTTTGCAAGGGCATTATGACACTTGTTATGAGAAATTGATATCAAACAGATTCTATCAGAAGTTCATTTCAGAACTTATATATCAACGGATGCTGATGACAACATCAACGGATGATAGGATTTCAACGGATGATGATATGAACGGATAATGAAATCAGTATTTGTCAAATCAGTTGATCTTCAAGGAGGAAAAGGAAACAGGAACTCAAGGCGGTGAAGGAATTTATCTCAGAAATAATAGTATAGGTTTCCTTATTGTTAATAGAATATGATTCCTTATACATTGGTAGATGTGCTCTATATAAAGCACAAATTGGGTTCATGCAATAAGTATTGCGACATTATTATATCTTTCGCATAACCTAGCAGCTCTCAAGGATATTTGTTCATCCTTTCGAGAGAGTACATGTGTAATAAGTTTTTATCAGTTAATATAAAAACTGTTAATTTTGTTGAAGTTTTGTCGAATAGATTGTGTTAACTGTATTCACCCCCCCCCCCTACATTTGATTAAGGGACTAACAATTGGTATAAGAGCTTGTTGTTAACGTACAAACAGTTTAGGATCTGAAGATCAATCTACGATGGCAGACAAAGAAGAAGAGACGCAGAATCCGAAGCCACAACCCCATCCAGATCACAGATAAGCAGCAACATGAGTAGGTATGAATCAATCAAGGTGCCTATCCTGAAGATACATGAATATCCAATCTGGAAAGTCAGGATGGCCATGTGTTTGGAAGCCACAGATTCTGAATACCTAAGCAGGATCTATGATGGTCCTCATAAACTAATGAAGGTAGTTGTTTCACAGAAGAACCAGAGAAGATGATAGATAAAGACAGAAAGGAGTATACTCTTGAAGATATCTCGTCTATCATGTAGGATGCTAAGGTTAGATATATCTTGCACAACAGTCTTGATAGTGTTATGTCCAACAAAGTCATTGGATAAAAAACAATAAAAAAGATATAGGATGCTTTAGAAGTAAAGTGTCAAGCTACAACTGCTATCAAAAAGAGCAGGAGGACAGTACTTACTCAAAAATATGAGCACTTTGAATCAAGGGAAAATGAGTCCCTAACTGAGATCTATGACAGATTTCAGAAGTTGCTAATGACTTATCCCTTGTCAACAAAGAATATGATTTGAGGACTTAAACTTGAAGTTCCTATTTGCTCTCCCTGAAAAGTGGGATGCTAAAGTCACATCAATCAGGGATAACTATAATCTTGATATCACACCTCTAGATGAGATCTATGGAGTTCTGAAAACTCATGAACTAGAGATAGAGCAAAGGAGCAAGAGGAAAGTATCAAAAGCTAGACCAGTTGCACTCAAAGTTGAGGAGAAGCCAAAGGAGAAAGCTAGGAGGAAAAGCTACTCCAAAGGGAAAGTCATGATTGCTAAGTCAGATACTGAATCATCAAATTCTGATGATCACTCAAATCCTGATACTAAATCAGATACTGATAGTGATCATAACAACAATGGAGATACGGATCAAATGGTTGCCCTACAGGTTAAAAGTTTCAAGAAGATGGTCTACAAAAACTTCAAGAAAGGGAGAAGACTTTCCAGAAAAGGTTCCAGTTCCTCAAACTATGATAAGAGGAACAACAGAAGAGATACTGATTGGAAGGAAACTAGATCTGGAAAACCTGATAAGTCAAAAGAGAGATGTTACAACTGTGATGGACTTGGATACTTTGCAGCTGACTGCAGAAAACCCAGAGCTGAGAAGAAATAAGCTTTGATCTCAAATAAGAAAAACTAAGATGATTCATCAGACCCAGTTGATGGGATCAATTATGCTCTTATGGCAAATGCTAATGTTGAGACCGACAATGTTGAATTAAAGGTACCTCAGTCTACTCTTGTATTTGCTACTGGTGATATTTATTTTCCTACTATGAAGAAGTTGTTAAGAAGTATCACCGTCAAATCATGGATTTTTCCTATTAGTGGAAGAGGTACACTTTTAAGGTTCTATACTAGTGTTTCATGGAGATTTATGATGTTATGCTTATATCACTTGTTTCATCACAACTAAGCATTCGTTAACCCAGTGATTGCTTTGTGTGACCCTTGTTAAAAAAGATATGCTTTGAAATATCTATCCATCATAATGTGTATGAAAAAAGCTAAATAGGATCGAAGGATTACTTTTGTGTAAACGAGTGATGTAAACTATAAGTATATGTTAAAGAACAAGGATCCCAAAATAAGGGAGAGTATGGGTGGGTGAATGACTAGTTTCAAAAAAACTGTTCTTTACTTAATTTTTAAACTTAAAACTCAGAATGCAAAATATCAAAGTAGATATCAAACAAGTGCAAACACGATAAATTTTATCCAGCTTACTTTATATAAATTGAAGTAATCTAATACTACAATTCCAATTAAATAATAGTATTTTCTTGACTTCTACTCAAGAACAATACTCTCGAGTTGGCTTGCAAATAAAAGAAAATTACAACTTGAAAATCACTTTGTTCCACACTTACTAAATATGGGGTGTGTGCTCTATTAATAAAGCAATGTACTACAAATTATGCACACACATTTACGTAAGTTGTCCTATCTGCAAGGAGACATGCTAAAACTTTATGAGGGCCACTTTGATTCTGTTATACGCCCCTGATCTTTAGCTGTGCATTTTTTTTTCTTTTTTCACCAATTTAGGTATAGATTTGACACATGTTCATGGATCATCTTTATTATAATGTGTTGTAGTGATTTGTTTCTTCATTTCTGAAAATTTTACCTTCATTTGTCTTATTGTAAAATGACTAAGTAAAGATATCGTTAACTCTGATTTCCTTTGACTTCATGATATAGTTCATTTTGGACTTCATGATCTAGTATAATTTTGGACTTCTTCCCCGTATGTCGTTATACCAATCAATCGATCGGGCCGGAATTTACAGAAACCTACGTTTGTCAATTGATCGTTAGCAATCGAAAGTGGAACTCAGTCCATATGGTGTAATACTGGACTTCATGATATAACATCATTTTGACTTCACGATCTAGTACAAAATTGGACTTCTCAATATGGCTTTGAACTGGACTTCACTATATGGATTTGGTGGAATTCACGACATAGCTTTTCTGGACTTCACGATATTTAACTTAGAGAAATTTATGCAACTTGTTATCTTTAAAAAGCTTACCTAATCGAACTTCTACCAAATTGATTTATTTTATGATTAATATTTACCAGAATATGTTGCATAGAAATCCCTAAACTACTATAACATTTGAGGTCTCTAGAAAAGTGTAAAAGATAAGTAAATTACAACCTATCACTTAATCCAAATGGTAGAATCTATTTGACTATGTAAAGTGACATTATCACTTGAGTAGGTTTGTTAATAATCTCCCCCAAATTATGAGTAAGATTCTTAGGAACAATTTCAAGTCTACTAATAAGCCTAGATAAAAGATAAATATTAAGATGTATGAAATTCAAGTATAGTGTATTTACTTTTGATATAAAACTAGAACTTACAGAGTACGATTTTCCACCCTTATTTTCCATAGGAATTCTGATAGGAAGATTGACATACTTGCAATTTCAATCTCATGAGCTCTCAAAAAACATATGTAATTATAAGTTATTAATATACAATTTTGGAGTAGTAATAAGTATATAATTTTAAGTAATCAATGAGCTACATGTAATTAATATATTTTATTAAATTTAATATTTATGAAGGGTGATCAAATAATTTTTAATAAATTGTCTCAAAGTAATTTCTAGTGCAGCTTTTAGGAACTCCCGGCCTTCTATATATTTCTAATAATTTGAGTTTTGTTATATTGGCCATGATCATTTTGGAATATTGAAGGTAGGACTCCTGAATCTTATAACTTTCTTGTAACAAACACGTAGAAAAAAAAGGCAAAGAAATAAAATTCTGGTATGGAAGTCTTTTATTGATCAAAAACAATTGTAGAAGTACAACATATAGGTTCCCCAATGCAAGTACAAGATGAAAGAACAATTTTTCTGCAGGTGCACACTTTTTAAGGCTTAGGGACAAGGCCAGCCTTGATTTTCTGAATAGTTGCAACATCAGTTTTAAAAGAGATGGCCAAGATATTGTCGTCAATTCCAGTTGCAAAAACAGTGCTTGGAATCGAGACAGTTCCTGCACTACTACTTCCGAATGCAGAAATTGCTAAAACTGGTTTCTGCGCATCAGCATTGAACTGGAAGTGAACAAGTCCTTTGGGAAAACAAACAAGTCACCAGTTTGCAGAGTTTGAGTGTATAGCTTGTTAGTGGTGTCAATAAGGCCAACTTCTAGACTTCCATCAAGAACGAAAAGCAGCTCGGATGCACGAGGGTGAGTGTGAGGAGGGTTTGTAGTGCCTGCAGGGAACTGAAGAGCAGCATATGAAACACTTTGACCATTTAGAGCTGGAAATTCAGCCATGCTTACTTTTAAAACCTTAAAAGCTGGTGGTGTTTCTGCACCAACAAGTACCCTCAAACCAGTATAAGTAAATAAGTTGCCATCAACTGTGGTTACATTTGATGGAACTACGAAATCAGTGAGGATGTCTGGATCACCAGCCATTGTTATCTCGACAATGGCAAAAGAAGCTACCAACCAAATGAACAAATTGAAATATGATCTTGGTGATGATCCCATGGTATCTGTAATCTCAACTTATAAGATTGAATTTACAAAATTTGGGCTCGTTTGCTCGATGTTTTGACTACAAACCCGCGTGAGGCAAATATTTATAGTATGCAAATTTTGATTTTCATTCTTGTGCTCTAGTTGTTGTTGCACATGGATCACATACCATTGTGGACTACAATGTTTTTCCTTTGTTTTTGATGTTGAATTGCTAATAGTTGTGTAAAAACCTATGAGAATATTATGAAGATGTAGTTTTTTCCATCTAGCATTTATCACATGTTGTTGGATTACTTACTCTTTTTCTGTTTCTCTATGTTTTTAATTTAGTTATTCTTTAAACTTTGTGCCTCTTAAGTTTGTACTTTGCACATATCACCATTTTCCTAAATTTTACAATCTTACCCTCGCTGCATACATTGATATTGGCTGATTCTTGGCCA